>NW_024082649.1:54466-107476 GCF_003009895.1 Hyaena hyaena
CTGCTGAGTAAAATAAGTTAGGCAGAGAAGGACAAATACCATATATTTGCACGTATAGGTGGATTAGGAGGAACTTAACGGAGGACCGTGGGGGAGAAGAAGGGGGGAACCAGTGGGGGAGGGAGATAGAGGCAAACCATGAGAGACTCTTGAATGCAGAGAACAAACTGGGGACTGATGGGTGTGTGGGGGGGAGGGGGGAGATGGGCATGGAGGAGGGCACTTGTGGGGATGAGCACTGGGTGTTATATGGAAACCAACGTGACAATAAACTATTTGTAAAAAAATCCTTTAAAGCATTTTGATGAGATAATTAAGGTTATCAAAAAAAAAAACTTTATTAAGTCTCCTTTTATTAAAGTTATTTAGAATAGAATTTTGAATTTTGTGTGTAACCTCAAAATGTGTTACTTTTAGGTAGCAGGATCTAGGATTAAATTCCATTAGCAATTATAGACCTCCCAGCCCACTTCAAGGTTTGTAATGACATTATATGCTGAGATCATGCACCTAGGTAGGGCCCTTTTCTAGCATTCGTGAAGTAAAACCAGTTTCTATGATTCAAGATCTAGCTCTACTGTTTACTAATTATGTGTCCTTGGAAAAGCTGTTTAATTTCCATAAAACTCAGCTTAGTAATATATGGAAAATATAGTACTTACTAAAAATGTTTATTGAGATAAAGCATGTAAAAAAATTCACTAGATAAGTTCCCAGTGATTATTAGCCAGAAAAAAAGAAGGGGGCAGCATAGGGATAGAAATCTCATGAAATTATCCAAATAACCTGAGGAGAAAGGAAGGATGAGTCACAGAAATAAAAATTGGACCATCCAAAATTCTGCATGCTCTCTCTTTTTTAACATCACAAGCAAAAAATAAAAACAAAAACAAAAACAAAACAAAAAAAACTCTACCTAACTGACAGAATTAGGTAGAGAGAAGGAAAATCTAGTACTTGTTCTATTCATACAGCATCTCTAAACTAATGGTCCCAAAAATCTTAAAATCATTTAACTGGGTGCATCTACACCTTGAAGTTGGTTGATGCCAACTTCCATTTTTCAGCACTGAATAGGAAAAAATACAAAACTCCCCAATCAATCAACACTTTACCTGTGATTTTTGTTTATTTAACTCTATTGGACAATTCTCTAAAAAAAATCCAGTGAACCAAAGGCAATGGAGTGGTAACTTTAACAAAGATATAGAACTGAGGCATAGAGTGGCTCAGTAATTTACTAAACATACAGAGTTGATTTCAAGCAGATCTGGGTAAAATCTCACTTTCTTTCTTTCTTTTTTTTTTTAATGTTTTTAATTTATTTCTAGGAGAGAGAGAGAGAGACAGCATGAGCAGGGGAGGGCCAGAGAGAGAGGGAGTCACAGACCGAAACAGGCTCCAGGCTCTGAGCTGGCAGTCAGCACAGAGCCCGACGCGGGGCTCGAACCCACAAACCGCGAGATCATGACCTAAGGGAAAGTCGGACGCTCTACCGACTAAGCCACCCAGGCGCCCCTCACTTTCTCTCTTTCTAATTCAGTGTTATATCTATTATAACAGAGTTGTCACCCTAGGATTTTCAATATCCTTTAAAATTAAATTTTCATCATAGCTTCCCATGATTAGTTATCTATGGTATTCTTAAGCTGGACTAGTATTCTTTTGATCCAATTATCATAAGCTCATTTAAAATCTCAGCTGTATATGAAACATTTATCAGCTCATAAATCAATATATACTTAGGATATAATGGACAGCTATCCCTCCTAGGATATGTGGATTTAGCGCTCCTTAAACTAGCAGAAGTTGAGAAATAAAGGAGATTTTCAAATTACAAAAAGTCATTCTTTGCAAGGGTCAATAATGATACGTTAAGAAAGTAGCAACCATCCTAATAAAGTCAGGCTGTGTTTTCCCGGGTACAAGAATGAATATTGCTTCTCTGGATGGAAAATTCAGCTATAATTCTGAGAACGTGGCAACTCTAGTTTTCAGACGAGCACAGAAAATTATCATTAATTATTCCCTAATCTTAATCCCTCCCCCCACCCCCCGATCCACTATATTTTGAAAAAAAATCATGAAGGGATTCAATGATTCAATGGTAGTAAACAGGAAATGCCAACTTGGAATACAGGAAATAGTAAATCACATTTTTCTCCATATAACTATTCCAAAAACTCTTATATGTTTGTCTAATTAAGCAAGATTTAAATTCAAATTTATCAAGCATACATAATCTAGTATGTGCCAATCTCATTAAAGAAATATTTCAATATACATCAAGATTATGGAGTCAACACTAAAAGTGTTTGTAGGCAAGCAGACACTTTGTAATTCTCCAACAAACCCTCATTCATCATTTATATTAAAGGCAGAAAAGTTTGAATGTCTAGAAATCAGCATTTCTCTTCTTCCCTGATTTAGATAAGTTTAGTGGCTCTCAAGTTTTAGCATCCATGAGAATTTCTTTGTAATGTGGTACCAATACACCCAGGAAAACTGTACCTGGAAAAATGTCTGTGATTTTCAAGCTTACTATTACTTAAATACATTACTCACCATACACATTTATTTTGGAATCTAACCCTTGAGAAATATGTGCATTGTATTTCCATTTATTTTTACCTTATATGTTTTTTTTTTTTAATTTTAAAATCTCAGAATTTGTAAGGAAAAAAATGCCTTAGGTTAAGGTGTAAGAATTGTTTGTTTTGTTTTGTTTTTTAGAGAGGAGGGAGAGAGCATATGCAAGTGAGCTGGGGAGATGAGTGGGGGGGGTAGGGTTGGGGAGAGAGAGAGAGAGAGAGAGGACACCAAGCAGGCCCCACACTCAGTGTGGAGCTTGACATGACGCTTTATCTCATGACCCTGGGATTACGACCTGAGCGAAAATCTAGAGTCAGATGCCCAGCCCACTGAGCCACCCAGGAGCCCCAAATTAGGGCATAAGAATTTTTGTTTTGTTTTGTTTTTTGGCTATTGAGCACTTTATTTTTAATATAATTCATTGTCAAATTGGCTAACATACAATATGTACAGTGCACTCTTGGTTTTAGAGATAGATTCCCGTGGTTCATTGCTTACAGCACCCAGTGCGGGCATATGAATTTTAATTGCAGAGGTAAATCACAACAAAACAAACTCACTGTATCCTCTTTTTTAAGTTTGTTTATTTATTTTGAGAGAGACAGAAAGACTGAGAATGGGGAAGGGCAGAGAGGGAGAGGGAGAATCCAAAGTAGTAGGCTTCATGCTGTTAGTGTGGACCCAAACGCAGGGTTCAAATCATGAACCGTGAAATCATGACCTGAGCCAAAATCAAGAGTTGGATGCCTAACTATCTGAGCCACCCAGGTGCCCCTTCATTTTTTTAATAACTTTTTAAAATTATTCTTTTAGAGAGAGAGCGCCCATGCACAAGAGGAGGAGAGGGGCATGGGGACAGAGAGAGAGAGTGAGTGAGAAAGAGAGAGAGAGAGAGAGAGAGGGAGAATCTTAAGCAGGCTCCATGCTTAGTGTGGAGTCCAATACAAGGCTCGATCTCAGAACCCTGGAATCGTGACCTGAGCTAAAGTCAGGACTCAGACGGTCAACTGACTGAGCCACCCAGGTGCCCCATTTATTCTTATTAAAAGAGAACATGTCCACTTTCAGATGCTGGGGGACTTTTCATTCATTCAACATTTATTGAACATTAACTTTGTGACAAGGACTGAACTAAATATTTTTTTTTTTACAAATAGTTTATTGTCACGTTGGTTTCCATATAACACCCAGTGCTCATCCCCACAAGTGCCCTCCTCCATGCCCATCTCCCCCCTCCCCCCCACACACCCATCAGTCCCCAGTTTGTTCTCTGCATTCAAGAGTCTCTCATGGTTTGCCTCTATCTCCCTCCCCCACTGGTTCCCCCCTTCTTCTCCCCCACGGTCCTCCATTAAGTTCCTCCTAATCCACCTATACGTGCAAATATATGGTATTTGTCCTTCTCTGCCTGACTTATTTCACTCAGCAGAACACCCTCAAGGTCCATCCATGTTGCTACACATGGCCAGATTTCATTCTTTCTCATTGCCATGTAGTATTCCATCGTATAGATAAACCACATCTTCTTGATCCATTCGTCCGTTGATGGACACCTAAGCTCTTTCCATGTTCTGGCTATTGTTGAGAGTGCTGCTATGAACATTGGGGTACATGTGCTCCTATGCATCAGCACTCCTGTATCCCTTGGGTAACTTCCTAGCAGTGCTATTGCTGGGTCATAGGGGAGTTCTACTGTTAACTTTTTGAGGAACCTCCATACTGTTTTCCAGAGGGGCTGCACCAGTTTACATTCCCACCAACAGTGTAGGAGGGTGCCCGTTTCTCCACATCCTCGCCAGCATCTAGAGTCGTCTGATTTGCTCATTTTAGCCACTCTGACTGGCGTGAGGTGGTATCTCAGTGTGGTTTTGATTTGTATTTCCCTGATGAGGAGGGATGCTGAGCATCGTTTCATGTGTCTGTGGGCCATCTGGATGTCCTCTTTGGAGAAGTGTCTGTTCATATCTTCTGCCCATTTCTATTTCTTCACTGGGCTGTTTGTTTTTTGGGTGTGGAGTTTGGTGAGAGGACTGAACTAAATAGTTAACCTCTGTAGCACTTTCTGGTACCTCTCATGTATAGTTTTAATTTATATATTAAATTAGAGCTAGGTGTGTACATATCTTCCCAGTTCAACGTCCTTGAGGGACAGAGTTTACTCATCCACGTTACAAATATTGACTGTTATGTGTCAGACATTCTTCTGGCTGCTGGAGAAAACATTGCAAAAGAAATAAACATGATACTGATCATGGAGTAGTGCATTAAGGGGGATGGATGATAAACAAGTAAATAGGCAAAAAGTGAAAAAGTCATGAAAGAAACAATCAAGAAATTATGATAAGGGATACCTGAAGGAAATATACTAAGATATGAATATTGGGAAAGGCCTTTCTGAGGAGGTAACATTTAAAAATTGTGAGCAGAAGAATAAGAGGCCAGCCATGCAAAGACTAGAAGGGACAGAATTCCTTGCTGGGGGAACAGCAAGTGTGAAAGCACTAGAGTGGAAAAAGCCAGGGCACACCTGAAGATTAGAACTACATACAATGTGGCTGAAGCATAGAAAGCAGTGGGAGAGTGGTATAAGATGGACGGGAAACAACCAGGGCGGGATCCTATAATCTTGTACATAACCATAAAGAGTTTGGATTTTATTTGGATTCTATTCTACTATTCCAAAGTAGTATGCTATTGTAGGTTTTAAACAGGTGCTTAAGACGATCCACTGTATATATTTTAAAATATGACCATAATTGCTATATGGAGAATGATTATAGTGAGCAGAGGTGGGGGTAAAATTGCAAGAAAACCAGTGAGAAGGCTATTACAGCCAGGGGAGGTAAGATGGTGATGTAGACCAAGGTAACGGCTGTCAGTTGAAGACGGACACCTGTAAACTAAGTTTCAGAGGTAGAATTTATAGGACTGCTTAATTAAAGAAAAACGACAAGCTGCCCTTTAGAGAGGGAGCTGTCAAGAATTGACTCCCCAGCTTCTGGCACGAAGAACTGAGTGGACAGTGGAATCAGATTCTAAAAAGGCTGTGGGAAGAGATGGTCTGAGCAAGTCTACAAATAAAGCGTTCAATTTTAGACATGGGTGAATTGCTTGGGAGAAAGCCAAGTAGAAATGTTAGGCAATCAGATACAAGAGTTCAGAACTCAGGAGAAGGGTCTGGGCTAAAAAATTTTAAATTACAAATGAAAAAATATTTTCTGAATGAATGTGGCCACTGGATAAAGTGGCAGTGTTATCCTTTATTCTTCAATAGTTGTTTCTGGGGTGCCTGGGTGGCTCAGTTGGTTAAGTGTCCAACTTTGGCTCGGGTCATGATCTCACAGTTCATGAGTTTGAGCCCTGCATCAGGCTCTGACCTGACAGCTCAGCTGACAGCTCAGAGCCTGGAGCCTGCTTCAGATTTCTATCTCTCTCTCTCTGTCCTTCCCGTGCTTGCACTCTGTCTCTCTCTCAAAAACAAACATTTAAAAAATTTAATAGTTGCTTCCTCTACAGGCCTTACTCTTCTTTTATATTACAGCAATACCCTTTATTTCTTAAATATATGTCCCTTCCTGAAATACTTAGAAAATTGCACAGAACACCTACCCAAGGCAAAGGGTACTTGGTGTTCTAGATATTCATAGAAGCAACTAATGAAGAAAAAATCATATAGGGGCCATTAACCAGTAAACGTACAGCTTGTAGTGCTGTAAAAAAACAGTTGCTATTATACATATATGTGCATTTTGAATAAGTGAATACAATATATCCATATATTTTAGGTTTTTTACAACACGTAAATTTTGGTGATACTTCCTAGGTGACTTATTTTTATTTTTTTATTGGTCTTCTATTTGTTTAATTTAGGTTCAATAATATGTTTCCTTTTACAAAATTTCAATTCATCCAGAATTGTAAAAAGCAAAAAAAGGGACAGTCCTTTCAAATCCTTTTCTCCAACAGATTACACTTCTAACAGGTAATTGTACATCACTCCAGGATTTTACTTATACATATATAAATATGTATATATATTTATTTTTTTACCAAAATGTAACCATATTCTATGCACTATCATGAAACTTCACTTTTTTACTTTTACTTAACATATTTGATGGCTATCCTTCCATGTCAGTGCCTATAATTCTGTTTCATTCTTAGTAACAGCTACATAATATGCATTGTATGGATATTTCATAATTTATTTTTACTCCATGATTGGATATTTAGGTGCCCTTCTGGAAGTATGTACATGTAGATGCCTCTGTATTTATTCTGAGACGTGCTTAGTTAAAAGTATGCACATTTAATTTTTAGTTAGTTAGGCCAAACTAACTCCCGAATTTTTTGTGCCAATTTATACTCTCAATCAATGTAAACAAGCCAATTCATTTCCTTCTGGTTTTTCTCCAAAAATCGTAGTTAATAATGCAGTAAAGAAACACAGAATCATGTTCATGGCAATATTTCATTTTCCTTAATAGAAAGGTCTCATAGTATAATGTATTTCATATGACTTGCAGAAGTATCTAAATGCTCACTGAAAAAGTCAGCTTACTCCTTTGAATTTATTTTACTTAAATGGACTGATTTCATCATAGTGTTTTAAATCAACTTTACCCTATATTTAACAGGGTTAAAGTTTGTTCCTTTAAGAATAGATATTCTTGATATCTCACTCTTTAGCCAAAGATAAAGAAATTAATATATTTAATTCCTGGGTAAATGTGAGATTTAAACAAAACTTAAAACATAAGATCTGAAGCTGTATCTAGTATATCAAAGTAAGCTCACAACAGGTCTTTCAGAGAAAACTAATGTAGAGTCGGGACAAATTCATAAAGCAACTCTTTGAGAGTTCTTGAGAATAAGCAAAAGCAGGAAGATTTGAGGGGATGTAGAAGGGAGTCAACATTTGGAGAAAGGGATTAACATGGATGGTGAGTTTCCTTTTTTGTTGCTTTGGTGTGAAGAGAAGTCATGGTTATGGCATAGCACAAGGAAGCTAAAGCTTGAATAGCTAGCCCTCAGCTTCTCTTGCATGAGGAACAAGAGGAAGGAGCCAGTAGCAACTAGCAAGCAGGGTGGTAAGGGGAAGAATATTTGAGTAAAGAGGACCAACAAAAAGGAATCTTTAAATTCTGTACTTGAATTCTTCCCACATCTCTGCAGATCCCTGAACCACACACATAGAAAGCTAAGGCTAAAGCTAAAAGAAGTAAACTAAAATTTGAATTATTGTCTATCACAAGCAAGAGAGAATTTATATTTTTAGTCTAACCAAGTTTATCCTCTACTAAAACTAAAACATTAACATCCTTCAGAGGAATGTAACAGAATGCAGTCTCTATAAGAAATGTTTAAGGGTGCCTGGGTGGCTCAGTTGGTTAAGCCTCCAACTTCAGCTCAGGTCATGATCTCATGGTTTGTGGGTTCAGGCCTTGCATTGAGCTCTGTGCTGACAGCTAGCTCAGATCCCGGAGCCTGCTTCAGATTCTCTATCTCCCTATCTCTCTGACCCTCCACTGCTCACACTGTCTCTCTCTCTCTCAGAAATAAAGAAAACATTAAAAAATTTTTAAAAAAGAAATGTTCATAATATCCAGGACGCAATACAAAATTTCTTAGCATATAAGCAACAAGGGGAGCACCTGGGTGTCACAGTCAGTTGAGCATCTGACTTTGGCTCAGGTCATGATCTCAGGGTTTGTGAATTCAAGCTCCATTTCGGGCTCTCTGCTGTCAACACAGAGCCTGCTTTAGATGGATCCTCTGTACCCTTCTCTCTGCCCCTCCCCCACTTGCACTTGCTCTCTTTCTCTCAAAATAAATAAATATTTTTAAAAATAAGGAATTCTCAAAATGCTGCATTCTCTTCTAAAGATCACTTAGAAGCCAAACCTGAGATGATGTACATAATGGAACTAGCAGACCAGAACTTTAAAGTAGCTACTATATGTAATAAGGTAAAGGAAAATATGGTAGTAATGAATGGAAAGAAAGTAAATCTTAGCAGAGAAATACAAAATATAAAAAATAGCCAAGTGGAAAATTTACTACTAAAAATTCACTAGGTGAGCCTAATACAAGAGTGGAAATAACAAAGGCAAAACTCAGTGGACCCGAAAATAGAGCAATAGAAATGATCAAATATGAATTAAGAGAGAGAAAAAGAATTGAAATAAAATAAAGTCTCAGACACCTGTGGGACAATATAGGAATACAAGGAATGAATATTATTAAAAGACCAAACTTTAACCCTACTATGATGAAACCAGACAATATAAAAAAGTCTCATATGTAGGTAATTGGAGTCCAGAGAGGAAAGAGAGAAGAAGAGAACCAAAAAATATTTGAGGAAATAAGGACAAAAATTTTTCCAAATTCAATGAAAACCATAAATTTACAAATTCAATAAGTTCAGTCAATTCCAAACACAATAAATACGATGAAAAGTACATAAATAAACACATCATAGTCAAACTTCTGAACCAAAGATAAGTAAAAAATCTTGAAATCAGGGCACTCACTCCCCAAAAGGAGAAACAAAAACAACCATATTACAAAAAGGAAACAATGACTTAAATAGCTATAGACTTCTCATCAGAAATCATGGAGGTTAGGGGCTCCTGGCTGGCTCAGTTGGTTAAGCTTCTGACTCTAGATCTCTGCTTGTGTCATGATAGCACAGTTTGTGGGACTGAGACCTACCTTGGGCTACCTCTGTGCTACAGGCACAGAGCCTCTCTCACCTTTCTCTCTGCTCCTCCCCTGCTCATGTGCACTTTCCTTCTTTCTCTCAAAATAAAGAAATAAACATTAAAAAAAAAAAAAAAAAGAGGGGTGCCTGGGTGGCTCAGTCGATAATGGTAACGTGTCTGACTTCAGCTCAGGTAATGACCTTGTGACTCATGAGTCCAGTCCCCATGTCGGGCTCTGTGCTGACAGCTCAAAGCCTGGAGCCTGCTTCAGATTCTGTGTCTCCCTCTGCCCCTCCCCTGCTCACACTCTTGTCTCTCTCTCAAAAATAAACATTAAAAAAAGAAAAAGAAGAAATCATGGAGGCTGGGAGACAATGGAAAAAAATTTTTGAAATACTATAAGAACAAAACCAACTCAGAATTCTATACCATTCAAAAATACATGAGAAATAAGTATATTTTCAGATACAGGAAAAGGAAGAGAAATTGCTGCATCAAATATGCATTACAAGAAGTGCTAAATGAAGTTTTTTGGGTTGAAGTGAAAAGATTCTATGGGGCAACTCAATTCTTTAGGAACAAATTAATAGCACTGAAAATGGTAAATGTCCATATAAATAGAAATAACTTTTTTCTTAATTTCTTTAAAATACATAATAACTGTTTAATCAAAAATTATAGCTTTGTCTTGTGGAGTTAATATTGTATGATATTTAATATAAATAAAAAACTATAACATAAGCAATGGCATAGGAAGATCTAAATGGTGTAACATGGTTGCAAAGTTTCTATATCTTATGAAAATGGTATACTAGTAACTGTGAGTAGACTAAGGAAAGTTAAGAGGTATGCTATAATCCTCGGAGCAGCCACTAAAAAATGAAAGTAAGTATACATGTAAAAATGGAAGGATATTCTAAAGAATATTCCAGGATTCAAAAGACTACAGATAACGGGAAACAGAGAAATATATAAGAGGGGACAAGTAAAAGACAAATGATATATTAGAGAACACAAATTCAAACATATCAATAATTACACTAATATTATTGGACTAAACTCTTCAATTAAAAGATAGAAAATAGCAAAATGGATAAAAGAACAAGATCCAAAAATAGCCTTTCTACAGGGCATACTTTATCTATTTAATTTTTTAAAAATGTTTCAAGTTTTATTTAAATTCTACTTATCTAACATACAGTGTAATATTAGTTGCTGAGTAGAATTTAGTGATTCATAACTTACATATAGCACCCAGCACTCATCACAAGTGCCTCCTTAATACTCATCACCCATTTAGCCCATCTCCCCATCCTCCGGCAATCCTCACTTTGTTCTCTATAGTTAAGAGTCTGTTTGCCTCTGTCTCCCTTTTCCCCCCTATGTTCATCTATGTTTTGTATCTCAAATTCCACGTATGAGTGAAATCATATGATATTTGTCTTTCTCTGGCTGACTTATTTTGCTTAGCATAATACACGCTAGCTTTATCCACATTGTTTGAAGTGGCAAGATTTCTACTTTTCTACAGTTGAGTAATATTCCATTGTGTATATATACCACACCTTTTTCATCCATTCATCCATCGATGGATGTTTGGGCTTTTTCTCTAATTTGGCTATTGTCGATAGTGCTGCTATAAACATCGGGATGCATGTGCTCCCTTTGAATCATTTTGTAACCTTTGGCTGAATACCTAGTAGTGCAATTGCTGGGTCATAGGGTAGTTCTATTATTATTAATTTATTTTTAATGTTTATTTATTTTTGAGAGAGCAAGTGGGCACATGAGTGGGAGAGGGGCAGAGAGAGAGGGAGTGGATCCAAAGCAGGCTCTGCACTGACAGCACAGAGCCCAAAGTGGGGCTCGAATCCATGAACCATGAGATCATGACCTGAGCTGAAGCTGGATGCTTAACCAACTGAGCCACTCAGGTGCACCCCTCCCTTTTTAAAATGTTTATTGGGTATTACTATTTTTAACTTTTTTAGGAACCTCCATACTGTTTTCCAGAGTGGCTGCACCAGTTTACATTCTCAGCAGTGGTGCAAAAGGGTTCCCCTTTACCTTCATTGCCACCAATATCTGTTGTTTCCTGTGTTGTTTATTTTAGCCTTTCTAACAGGTGTGAGGTGGTATCTCATTATAGTTTTGATTTGTATTTCCCTGTTGATGAGTGATGTTGAGCATCTTTTCATGTGTCTGTTAGCTAGTTAAGCCTTTATTATTTTTAAGTAATCTCTACACGCAACATGTGGCTAGAATTTACAACACAGAGATGAGGAGTCACACACCCCACCAATTGAGCCATCCAGGCACTCTGACAAGGGCACACTTTATTTTGTTTTTAATTTTTTAATGTTTTATTTATTTCTAAAAGAGAGAGACAGCGTGAGCAGGGGAGGGTCAAAGAGAGAGGGAGACAGAGAATCTGAAACAGGCTCCAGGCTCTGAGGTAGCTGTCAGCACAGAGCCCGATGCAGGGATTGAACCCACAAACCACAACCTCATGACTTGAGCCCAAGTCAGATGCTTAACCGACTGAGCTACCCAGGTGCCCTAAGCACACTTTAAATTTAAAGAAACAATAAATAAATAAATAAATAAATAAATAAATAAATAAATTTAAAGAAACAGAAAGTAAATGGACAAAAGGGATATTCCATGCAAACACTATTTATGAGACTGGAATGGCCACTTTAGTATCAGATAAAATATACTTCAAAGAAGAAAAAAAGAATATTACCAGCAAAAGAGAGATATTTCATAATGGTAAAAAGATCACTAAATCAAGAAGTTTTTAATGATCATAAATGCGTACATATGCCTTATAACAGAGCCTCAAAATGCATGAAGCAAAAATGGACACAATTAAAGGGAGAAAAACAATAATGAATATCACTGCTCCCTGAGCAACTGATAGAACTACCAAAAAAAAACCATTAAAGACAATCTGAATAATGATATTTTATGTTTATAAATCACTACACCTGAAAACTGTAGAATACATGGGGCGCCTGGGTGGCTTAGTCGGTTAAGCGTCCGACTTTCGCTTAGGTCATGATCTCGCGGTTCGTGGGTTCGAGCCCCGCGTCGGGCTCTGTGCTGACTGCCAGCTCAGAGCCTGGAGCCTGTTTCAGTCTGTGACTCCCTCTCTCTCTGACCCTCCCCTGCTCACGCTCTCTCTCTCTCTCTCTCAGAAAAAAAAAAAAAAAAAAAAGAAAACTGTAGAATACACATTTTTTTTTCTTTTTTTTTATGTTTATTTGACAGAGAGAGAGAATGAAGGAGGGGCAGAGAGAGAGGAAGACAGAGATTCCAAAGCAGGCTCCATGCTGTCAGCGCACAGCCCAGTTTGGGGTTGAAACCACAAACAGTGAGATAATGATCTGGGCTGAAGTCAGACATTCAACTGACTCAGCCACCCAGGTGCCCCTACATACATTTTTTACAAGTACACTTGGCACATTCACCAAGATAGACTGAATGCTGGGCCACAAAACAAGCCTCAATCAATATTAAAAGACTGAAATCATGCAGAGGATCTTCTCTGACCCCAATAGAATTAAATAGAAATCAAAACAAGTAGGACATCTATAAAAATGAAAATATTTATAAGTTTGAACACATTCCTGAGTAATCAAGGGTGAAAAAATAAATAAGAGAAATTAGAATACATTTTTGTATAAATGAAACAAAAATACAACATATCAATACTGTTTGTTTAATGCAGATAAACAGTTCTTACAAGGAAATTTACAGCTTTAATTTTTTTATTACAAAAAAAGTCTAAAATCAGTTACATACCTAGAAAAAAGTAAACACAAAGTCCTAGAAGAAATCAAATAATAAAGATAAAAACAGAAATCAAGAAACAAAACAGAAAAACAATAGAGACTATATCAACAAAGTCAAAATATGGCTCTCTGAAAAGATGAACAAAATTAATAAGTTCCTAGCTAGACTAATCAAGAAAAAAAGAAACAGAACACAAATCATCAATATCAGGAATGAAAGAATTGCTATCACTACAGATTAAACACACATTAAAAGATGAGAGAATATTATTAACTTTGTGCCAACAAATGTAACAAATCAAATAAAATGGGTGTTTCATTTCAAAGGATTTCTATTCTCTGAAAAATACAACTTAACAAGATTAAGAAAAAAGGTGGTCTTTCCATTTTAAATAATTTTTAAGCTCATTTATTTATTTTGAGAGAGAACTTCATGCACATGAATGAGGGAGGGGCAGAGAGAAAGAGAGGAAGAGAGAGAATTACAAGCAGGCTCTGCACTATCAGCTCAGATCCCAACATGGGGCTTGAATCAAACAGTGAAATCATGACCTGAGCAGAAATAGAGTCCCACACTTAATCAATTGAGCCACACAGGTACCCCAAGTGTTTCCATTTTTAACTGAAAAAAATCTATTAAAGAAATTGAATTCATTCTCAAAAGCTTCCCAAAAAGAAAACTCCAACTACAAGTTGCTTCATTCAAGGAAGAAATAACTCCATTATTACACACCTTTCAGAAAACAGTGGAGGAATGAACCACCTCCTAAGTCATCTTACTGGGTCAGATAATACCAAAACTTGACAAAGACATTACAGAAAAAAAAAGAAACAGAAGGAAAAGAAAGATGAGAAAATTACATACAAATATCTTGCATGAACACAGATGTAAAAATATTTAACAAAATAACAAATCGAATCTAGCAACATATAAAAGATAATAATCATATCTAAGTGGTGTTTATCCAAGAAATGGAAGGTTGTTTCAACATTCAAAATTCAATCGATTTAGAGGCACCTGGGTGGCTTAGTTGGTTAAGCATCAGACTTTGGCTCAGGTCATGATCTCACAGCTCGCTGGTTTGAGCCCCACATCAAGCTATGTGCTGACAGCTCAGGGCCTGGAGCCTGCTTCAGATTCTATGTCCCCCTCTCTCCCTTGGCCCCTCCCCCACTTGTGCTCTGTCTGTCTCTCTGTTCCTCTCCCCAAAATAAATAAACATTAAAAAAAATCAGGGGCACCTGTGTGGCTCAGGTGGTTAAGTGTCCAACTTTGGCTCAGGTCACAATCTCACAGATTGTGGGTTCAAGCCCTGCATCAGGCTCTGGGCTGACAGATAAGAGCCTGGAGCCTCCTTCAGTTTCTATGTCTCTCTCTCTCTCTCTCTCTCTCTGCCCCTCCCTTGCTTGTGCTCTGTCTCTCAAAAATAAATAACCCTTAAAATTTTTTAATAAATAATTAATCAATCATTGTAATTCACCATATTAGTAGGGTAAGCAGAAAACCTTACATTCATTTCAACAGATTTAAAAAAAAGGATTTGACAAAATTCAACAACTACTCATGATAAAATTCTGAGCAAACAAGTAATAGAAAGAAACCTCCTCAATTAGATGAGAAATCTATGGCTACCATAATACTTAATGGTGAAATATTGAACACTTGCCCCCTAAAATTGGAAATAAAGCAATGATGCCTGCTCTCAACACTCTATTCAATGTTGTACTGTAGATCTTCACCACTGTAATAAAACAATGAAAAATATTAAATGTAAGTTTGGAAGAAAGAAGTAGTCTTTATTTCCAGATCATATGATTGTTTACATGGAAAATCCTAAGAAATCTCCTAAACTTATAAGCTACAATATAAAGATAATCTACTATTGGTGAATGGATAGACATATAGATAAAAGGAATGAAATGGAGTTCTGGATGAGGTCAATTGATTTTTTTACACAGATGCCAAGATAATTCAATGAAAAAAGTAGGTCTATTCAACAAATGGTATATTGGATATTTAAACAGAGAAAAATAAAGCTAGATACTTACCTTATACCACTCACAAAAATCAACTTGAGTGGATCACAGAACTAAATCTAAAAGCTAAAACTATAAAACTTCAAGAAGAAAACATGAAAGAAAATTCTATGAAACTGGGGTAAGCAAAAGCTTTTCAAACAGAACACAAAAGACATAATAATGAAACAAAATATAATTTACCCTCATCAAAATTTAAAACTTTGTTCTTCAAAAGACACTGTTAAAAGGAATGGGTGAGCCACAGAACAGAAGGAAATGTCTGCTATAAATACATCGGATATAGGACTTGTACATAGATTTTTACATTATGATAATGAGACATGCAAAGCAATTTAAAAAGGCAAACAATCTGAACATACTCCATAAGTGATGACATACAAATAGAAACACATTAAAAGAAAAAACACTCAACATGATTAGTCTTCAGGGAAATGCAAATTAAAACCACAATGAGATAATGGTTCACCCCTACTAGAATGGAAAATATTAAAGACTGACAATACTAAATGTTTGTGAGGATATGGAACAAGTGACCCTCCCATTCATTGTTAGTGAGCATGTAAAATGGTGCAAATACTTTGCGAAACAGTTTGTCAGTTTCTTAAAACATACATCCACTACAGAACCCAATCAATGTACTCACAAGTAGTACAGAAATAAAAGAGAAACAACGTATATTCATACAGGACTTGTAAACAAACAGACACGGAAATCTTACTCACAGTAGCCAAAAATTGGAAACAGCTCAAAGATCGATCCATCAACAGGTAAGTGGATAATAAAAATGTGATATACCCATACAATGGAAATACTACTCAACAATGGAAAGGAATGAACTACTGAATACACACAACATAAATCAGTCTCAAAATCATTATGCTGAGCGAAAGAAGGCAGACACAAAAAGTCCACAATGAACAATTCCATACAATTTCAAATACAATTAATCTACAATGAGAGAAAGGAGATCAGTTGTTCTCTGGGGCCTGGGACAGAGGAAGGGGAATGAATGCAAAGGGACAAAAGGAATCTTTTGGGGGTGATGGAAATATTCTGGATCTTCATGGTGACTTCAAGACTGTATACAATCATCAAAACTCACTGAAATATATACTCTAAATGGGTGGAGTCTCTATTAGTTAACTATACTTTAATAAAGTTGATAAAAACAAAGCCAGATACATTATGATTATCACTATAAAAATTGAAGGTTCTTAAATCAATGTGAATACTGGCCTTTTGTTTTTTTTATCCTGATCAAATTATTTTGAGGTACTTGATAAAAACTTTAAAAGACAATGGGGAAAATAAAAGAAATTCTTGCATTTCCTTAACTGCATATAGTTGCTTACCTAAATTTAGATTACTTAATACCTTGGGGGATTCTTAGAATTTACAGTTTCTGTGTAAAATTTTTGTATTATTTTAGATGTAAAACAAACTCTACTGACATTATAAACAGAAAATAAAATCTTCAAACACAAAAATTGATTTCAGTTTCTTGTCTTGGTTTTCTAAAAAGCCCCAAGTTTCATGATCTCAAGGTTCAGTTCATGAGATTGAGCACCGCGTCTGGTTCTGTGCTGCCAGCACACAGCCTGCTTGGGATTCTCTCCCTCTCTCTCTCTCTCTCTCTCTGTCTGTCCCTCCCTCTCTCTCTTTCTCTCTCAAAATATAAATAAGCATTAAACAAACAAATAAATAATGAAAAAATAACCCCCCTAAGTAAACTTTTGAATAGGAGACTATTCAGCCATTACATAGACAAAAAAGAGAAAAAAAGTTCAAAGTAAATTTGATCAAACCACTCTAGGGTACACCTTCAGTAGGATATTTCACGAGAACAATAGATAAAATATTGATTAATTTATAAATGAATTCTAGAATGAAAATGGAAGCATATTTCAGAGGAGAGGCAAAACTGAGGCAAATGACAGCTGAAATATGTCTAAACTATAGATTAAATTTTCATAATTTATCCCTCTGCTCACCTAAATAGGTTGAATACAGAATATCATAACTACAAATATGAACATGAACTACTTTCAACTCATCATATTACACACACAGTAAATCTTCTTGTTTGGTGGTAAAAATCAGTATGAACAAACTACTCATGAGCCCAAGAGTCACAGATTTTGAAGCACACGATATAAGAGGCAAAGGCTAATGTTTATGTTTATGCTCTGAAAATTAAAAGGCTTTTGGGGGGCACCTAGGTGACTCAGCAGGTTAAACATCTGACTCTTGATCTCAGCTCAGGTCTTGATCTCAGAATCATGAGTTCAAGCCCTGCATTGTAGAAATAAATAAGTAAAAATAAAAATCCTTTCCACAGGGCTACAAGGAGCATCATGACAATTCAGACCTATTTTATTTTTAGTTGAATAAAAGTTGAGAGGCATCAGAGATCACCAACTGTGATTCACAATGCAGCAGAATCCAGATGGCATGGCTATAATCTTCCCAATACTTTAATCTTTGGTGGTAGGGAATAGGTGTCTGGGAGATGTATTTCACCTTAAGCACCTTAATTATTAACTATCTTGCTCAGGCTGTTGTTAACCTTAGGAAGGTATCCTTTAAAAGCTTGGATAGAGATGGGGCGCCTCGGTGGCTTAGTCGGTTAAGCGTCCGACTTTTGCTTAGGTCATGATCTCGCGGTTCGTGGGTTCGAGCCCCGCGTCGGGCTCTGTGCTGACTGCCAGCTCAGAGCCTGGAGCCTGTTTCAGTCTGTGACTTCCTCTATCTCTGACCCTCCCCTGCTCACGCTGTCTCTCTCTGTCTCTCCTAGAAATAAATAAAACATTAAAAAAAATAATAATAATTAAAAAAAAATAAAAGCTTGGATAGAGATGTAGAATATGTCCTTCTTTTTAAGAGAAGAAGCCAAATGTGAAATCTTTTTCTCTATTACATGACATTTTCCAAATCAAAAGAGTAGGAATGAAAAACTAGGTCTGTTATTAACTTGCTAGGTGTCTATGTTATTTGTAGGTACTGAGTTGGGGACTAGAGACAATAAGGTTCAACTGGCAACTTGCAATTCATTATTGGACCTGATGGACTATTTTAAGTTTTTTTCAAAATAGTCTCAACTATGGCTAGAAATAGGAACCCAAGAGAAGTATGTCTCAGAGAATAATTCATGACCTACAACAATTACAGGAGATCCAACAGAGAAGTTAAGACAATATTCTTGGGTGCCTGGGTTGCTCAGTTGGTTAAGCACCAGACTCTAGATTTCTATTCAGGTCATGACCTCACAGCTGGTGGAATCAAGCCCCGAGTAGGGTTCCGTGCTGACAGCATGGAACCTGCTAAGGATTCTCTTTTTCCGTCTCTCTGTCTGCCCCTCCCTTCCCCTTCGTGGACACACACATTCTCTCTCTGTCTCAAAATAAATAAATAAACATTTTTTAAAGTTTATTTCTTTTCAGGCAGAGAGAGCTTGAGCACAGGAGCCAGAGAGGGCAGAGAAAGAGAGGGGAGAGAGAATCTCAAGCAGGCTCCGGAATGTCAGTGCACAGCCCAACTCAGGGCTCAAACTCAGGAACTTACCGGTAAGATCATGGCCTGAGCCAAAATCAAGAGAGGAGCACTTAACTAAGCCACCCAGGTGCCCCTAAAAGACAACATTTTTAATCACAATCATCAACAGAAACAATAAGACAATATAAGAAGCTGAGAGCTTCAGATGTTTCTGGAATGGAAACTATACAGAGTTTAGGAACTATACAGTGAAGTAGATGATTAAAAGAAATAGAGATAGTTCTAACACTCATTTCACAACTATCAAGAATTAGGCAAATTAATAGGAAATAAGCTACAGAGCTTCAACATACTTGTAAAATACAAAAGGAATTTTAGGAGAAAACCTCAACATTTTACCCTGGTAAACACTAAAGCTGCTCAGGTGCTGTAAGGCAAGATAATCTAATAATTATTGTTAAAATGTATAAGATGCAATTTATGATTGTTTTATCTTCCTGATCCTCTTATCATTATATAATGTCCCTATTTATTTTTACTAGGTTTCTTAAGGTCTACTGTAAGTGATGTTTGTATAGCAAATACTGTATACAGTTTCCTTTTGATAAGTATTTGCAGATAATAATCTCTTTCCATCCTTTTACTTTCAATCTTTTAAATTTTGTTTAATGTTTATTATTTATTTTTGAGAGAGAGAGAGAGGCAGAGTGCAAGTAGGGGAGGTGGAGAGAGAGAGGGTGACACAGAATCTGAACGAGGCTCCATCCAGGTTCTGAGCTGTCAGCATAGAGCCCAACTGAAGTGCTTAAACTCACCAACCGGGAGATCATGACCTGAGTGAGCCAAAGTCAGATGCTAACTGACTGAGCCACCCATATGCCCCTCAACCTTTCTTTATCCTTTTAATAAAGGTATGTCTCCAAAAAATGTTTAATTTCTAACCAGTCTGACCATCTTTATTAATTGGAATGTTTAGTTTGTTTATATTTAATGTAACTACTGATATACTTCAATTTAAATCTGTCATCTTACCACTTTTTTTCTTTATCCCATCTGTTCTAATTTGTCTTTTTCCTCCTTTCTGGCCTTTCCACAGATTAAGTAAGTATATTTTTATCCTATTATCTCCCCATTAATAACTTAATGGTGTCATATTCTTTTGATATTTTAAATGGATTAACATAGAAGATATAACATGCATCCTTGACTTCTAGGATGATATAATGGCCGTAGATTCTTTTAATTCTATTAAATCCATTAATTTTAATTGCCTTTCTCCATATATAAGAACACATTATTGTTCTCATATATTTCAGTTCTTTTTATATTTTAAATATTTTATATTTTGGTTTTATTCAGTAAATATTTACCTCCATTGCTTCCTTCTTTTTTCCTTCCCTCCTTCCTTCTCTTCCTTCCTATATTTTTCATGCTTCTACCTAGAAATATTTTCCATATACCTAAAGAAATTACTGTTCACTTCAGTGAAGATCTGCTTGGGATGTATTTCCTCAGTTTGGGTTGATGTGAAAATTTTTTTCAATGTTTTATTTATTTCTGACAGAGAGAGAGAGAGAGACAGCATGAGCAAGGGAGGGTCAGAGAGAGAGGGAGACACAGAATCCGAAGCAAGCTCCAGGCTCTGAGCTGACTGTCAGCACAGAGCCCGATGCAGGGCTCGAACCCACGAACTGTGAGATTATGACCTGAGCCGAAGTCGGACGCTTAACCTATGTGAAAATATTTTTATTTACTTTCCTTTTTGTTTTTTTTTTTTAATTTTTTTTAATGTTTTTTTTTTTTTTTCTAGGAAAGAGAGAGAGAGACAGCGTGAGCAGGGGAGGGTCAGAGAGAGAGGGAGTCACAGACTGAAACAGGCTCCAGGCTCTGAGCTGGCAGTCAGCACAGAGCCCGACGTGGGGCTCGAACACACGAACCGTGAGATCATGACCTAAGCGAAAGTCGGACGCTTAACCGACTAAGCCACCCAGGCGCCCCTACTTTCCTTTTTGAAGGATACTTCTGTTGGGCCTAAAATCCTAAGTTTGCAGATGTTTTTTTTAAGCCCTTTAAAGATGTCATTTCATTGTCTTCTGGCTTCCGTTTTTTTTTTCTTGAAAGCTCGGTTGTCAGTCTTGCTATTGCTCATTTAAAGGTAATAAGTCTTAAAAAAATAATAAAGCTAATAAATCTTGGGGTGCTTAGGTGACTCATTTGGTTAAGCGTCTGACCTCAGTTCAGGTCATGACTCTTGGTTCGTTGATTTGAGCCCAGCATAGGCCTCTGCTGACAACTCAGGGCCTGGAGTCTGTTTTGCATTCTGTGTCTCCCTCTCTCTTTGCCCCTACCCTGCTTGCTTGTGCTCACTCACTCCCTTTCTCTCTCTCGCTCTCTCTCTCTCTCTCTCTCCTCCCTCTCTCTCAAAAGTAAATAAACAGGGGGCGCCTGGGTGGCTCAGTCGGTTAAGCATACGAGTTCAGCTCAGGTCATGATCTAACAGTCCGTGGGCTCGAGCCCCGAGTCGGGCTCTGTGCTGACAGCCAGCTCAGAGCCTGGAGCCTGTCTTCGCATTCTGTGTCTCCCTCTCTCTGACCTTCCCTTGCTCACGCTGTCTTTCTCTCTCTCAAAAATACACAAAACATTTTAAAAAAAAATAAATAAATAAACATTAAAAAATAAATAAAAATGAAGGTAAGAAGTCTTTCATTTTCCGGCTGTCAAAAAATAGATCATTAAAAGAACTAATAAAATCAATAAAGCTATGGCATAACTTATTTCAAAAAAAAAGAAAGCAAAAACACCAATATGAGGAGTGTAAAAAAAAAAAAACATCATTATGGTTCCTACTACATTAAAATGATGAGAAATATAATGAACAACTTTAAGCCCATATATTACATTATAAAATTTAGATTAAATGTACAAATTTATTGAAAAAAAAAACAATTTGCCAAACTGAGACAACTAGAAGTTTAAAATTTCTATAGTTTTAAATCTGTTGCAGATACTGAATTTATAATTAAAAATATTTTCATGAAAAGAATTCTAATCTAATAAGGCTTAATTCTGAATTCTCCCAAATATTTATGGGAGGGAAAAAAAACACTGATTTACACAAACTTTCCGAAGAATTGAAAAAGAAGTAAAACTTCTCCACTTACTACATGAGGCCAGCATAGCTTTGATACCAAACCCTGACAAAAACATTACAAGAATGGAAAATTACAAACCAATTTCTATCATAAACACAGATTTTTAAAATTCTAAGAAAAATATTGGGAAACTAAATCCAGTGATAGAAAGAAGGATAATATATCACAACCAACCAGGGTTTATTCCAAGAATGCATTATTGTTTGTTATTAATAAATCAACCAATATAATTCATGATTTGAATAAAAGGATAAAATCATATGATCACTTCAATAAACAGAAAAATATATGATGAATTTAATACCCATTCATAATTTTTTATTATTAAAAAATATTTATTTTTACTGTTTTATTTATTTCTGAGAGAGAGACAGCATGAGCAAGGGAGGGTCAGAGAGAGAAGGAGACAGAATCTGAAACAGACTCCAGGCTCTGAGCTGGCTGTCAGCACAGAGTCCGACTCGGAGCTCAAACCCACGAATAGTGAGATCATGACCTGAGCAGAAGTCGGACGCTCAACCGACTGAGTCACCCAGGCGACCTTCTCATTCATAATTTTTTTAAATCCCTTAGTAAATTAGAAAGGGAAGGGAGGTTCCTTAACCTGACAAAAGACCTCTAGGAAAAAAAGTGTATGTCATATTAAACATAAAAAAATTACTTTCTGAGACGGGAAAAAGACAAGACTATTATCACTTCAATTCAGCAATTCCACAAAACTATAAAACAAGGAAACAATATGATTAGAAAGTTAAAAAAAAATAAACAAAACTAAGAATGTTGGAAATGGCGAAGTGTATGCAGAAAATATAAAATAATATAAAAATGTGAGATTTCAAAATAAAATTTAACAAGGATACTGGGTACAACCTTAATACAAAAATTAGTTTTATATGTATATACCTTCAACAAAAACAATTATAAAATAAATTTTTTAAATGCCATTTAAAATAGTATCAAAATATCAAATATTTAATTAAATTTTGCAAAAATATCTTTATATACACATAGAAACACATAGAAACAGTGAAAGAAAACAATGAATAGAAGGATATAGCATGTTACTAGACCAGATGTTTATAGATATGTTATCATTGTGTTAATAAATCCCATTTTTTATACAATAAATAAAAATCCAAGCAAAAGTTTGTGAGAATGAGAAAATTCCTCATATTTTCTATAGATTCAATGTAACACCAATTAAAATATGAGCAGAGTTTTTTGGTAGAAATTAGCAAGCTGATTCACAATTTACATACAAATGCAAAGGTCCAAAAATAACTAAATTAATCATGATGCAGAAGAACAAAGTGAAAAACTTACACAATTGTATACCAGTGCCTATCAACACAGAATGGTATCAGCACAAGAATACAGGACTAGACCACTGAAACAGAATAAGAGTCTAGAAATAGGTACAACTATACAGTCATTTGGTTGACGACAAAGGCAGCACTGCAGTATAGTGAGAAAAGGATGGTCTTTTTATTAAATGGTGCTATATATGTAGCAAATCCAGTTGGATTTATACATGGAAAAAATTAAACTCAGCTCCAACATTACACCATACACAAAAATACAACTTCAAATGGATTAAGATTCTTAATGTGCACATTAAAACAAGAAAGCTGCTGGAACTATGGCAACCACTAATCATATATGGCTATTTATACTGAAGCTCATGTTTAGGAACATTAAAAATTCAGTCCCACAGTTTCACTAGCCACATTTCAAGTGTTCAGTAGCACTCAAGTGCTATAGACGGAGATATAGAAAATTTCCAACATACAGAATGTCCCACTGGACAGCAGTGTTCTAGAAGATAATATAGGGACATATCTTCATGATCTTGAAGTAGGCTACATTTTTGTTAAAAGGATAGAAAGAGTAGCAAGTAAAAAAGAAAATACTGAAAATTAAGTCTCATTAAACTTAAGACCTCCTGTTAATCAAAAGACATCATTAAAAAAAGGGTGGGGGGCACCTGGGTGGCTCAGATGGTTAAGCGTCCAACTTCGGCTCAGGTCAGGACCTCACGGTTTGTGGGTTCGAGCCCCACATTGAGCTCTGTGCTGACTGCCAGCTCAGAGCCTGGAGCCTGTTTCAGATTCTGTGTCTCCCTCTCTCTCTGCCCCTTCCCCACTCATGCTCTGTCTCTCTCTGTCTCAAAAATAAATAAACTATTTTTTAAAAAGACATCATTAAGAAACATGGAGTAGCTTTATATGAGTGATTGCAAGTCTATACATACATACATACATACATACATATATGTATGAGTGAGGAAGGAACAGAGAGAGAGGGAGAGAGACAGAATCCCAGTTTCTGCTCTGCACTGTCAACTCATAGCCTCACATGGGCTCAAAACCACAAGATAATGACACAAGCAGAAGTCAGACACTTAACCAACTGAGCCACCCAGGCTCCCCACAAGTTTATATTTTTAAGGGAAAAAACCAAAGTGGAGAGGAATATGTTTTTGTATGTTATAATTTATCCTAAAAAGCAGAAGACAGACACACATATATATTTGCATGTATTTTTATATATATATTTAAAATATATAGGTATATGTATAATGTATAAGTACATATAAATATATATTTATACATATAAATGTGTCTATATATACACACTTAAATATATATGCATTTAAAAATGAATAGAGAAAGGATAAGCCATAAAATTTGATTACCTATAAGAAGAAGGAAGGACTAGAGTGGAGGAACTGGCATAGTAAATACTAGACTTCTCTAAATATACTCTCTTTTATGAATTTATTTTAGAACCACTGTAACATTTCACATAGCTATAAAAGAAAATTAAATTTTAAAAAACAAGACCAATTTTTAAAAAGTTTTTATTTAAATTCCAGTTAGTTAACATAGTGTAATATTACTTTCAGGCCTAAATTTGAAAGTAACTTAAAACAAATGAACCTAACTCTGTATGTATTTGGCAGCTTACCTACACAGAGATGAACTACTCTAAGATATTTTAAATTTTATTTACTTTGAGAGAGAAAGTGCCTGCAGGGGAGGAGCAGAGAGAGAGAGAGAAACAGACAGAATCCCAAGCAGGCTCCATGCCTTCAGTATGGAGCTGGACTCAGAACTTGATCTCACAAACAGTGAGATCATGACCTGAGCTGAAATCAAGAGCCGGATACTTAAACAATCCTACAAATGAAAATAATGACAAAAACATTAAACTGATACTGTAATCATATTGTTGGTATTATGCTGGTATTGTTTTCAAAGTCTGTTGTTTGAGTAGTGTGGGGTAACAAATTAGTAATTATGTTGATGTAAATGAAAACTGGGGTTTTTTGTTACCGAAGAAAGGAGACACAAATGTAAAATTGATGAAATTAAATAAAAGCCTTAGACTGACGAATTTGAATTAGAAAGATTAGTATAAACTTGTGATGCCTTTTATTTTTTGAAAAATGGACATCCCGGGGCGCCTGGGTGGCTTAGTCGGTTGAGTGTCCGACTTTCGCTTGGGTCATGATCTCGCGGTTCGTGGGTTCGAGCCCGGCGTCGGGCTCTGTGCTGACTGCCAGCTCAGAGCCCGGAGCCTGTTTCAGTCTGTGACTCCCTCTCTCTCTGACCCTCCCCTGCTCACGCTGTCTCTCTCTCTCTCCTAGAAGTAAAAAAAAAAAAAAAAAAAAAGAAAAAAAAATGGACATCCCTTAGCTCAATAGCTAAAAATACCAAACACATTGACTCAACACTGTAGCAATAAGCACACCTATTTTCAAGATTCTATCTCTAAATATCACCCCCCCACAAAAATGTACTGAAGAGAGGATCCCTGGAAAATGTTTAATTCCAGGTCTGAGACAAGAAGTTTACAAGATGAACCTTTGTATCTGTAATACCAAACAGCAACATTCTCTTTAAAATGAATGAATAAGCCATCCAGTTTTCCCAGCATCATTTGTTGAAGAGACTTGTCTTTTTCCGATTGTATATTCTTGCCTCCTTTGTCATAGATTAATTGATCATATGAGCATGGGCTTATTTCTGAGCTCTCTATTCTGCTCCATTAATCTGTGTGTCTATTTTTGTGACAGTACTACATACTGTTTTGATTACTACAGCTTTGTAGTATATCTTGGAATCCGGGATTGGTACACTACCAGCTTTGTTCTTCTTTCCTGATGAGTCTAGCTAAAGGTTTATCAATTTTGTGTATCTTTTCAAAGGACCAGCTCCTGGTTTCATTTATCTTTTTTTTTTTCTGCCCACATGCAAAAGATTGAAACTGGACCACTTTCTTCACCATACACAAAAATAAAGACCTAAATGTGAGACCTGAAACTATAAAACTCCTATAAGAAAACACAGGCAGTAATCTCTTTAATATCAACCCTACAAACATTTTTTAAAATGTATCTCCCCAGGCAAGAAAAAAAAAGGCAAAAAGAAACTACTGGGACTATACCAAAACAAAAAGCTTTTTTTTTAAATACTTTTTTTTTTGCTTATTTGTTTAATGTTTTATTTATTTCTGAGAGAGAGAGAGAGACAGCGTGAGCAGGGGAGGATCAGAGAAAGAGGGAGACACATAATCTGAAACAGGCTCCAGGCTCTGAGCTAGCTGTCAGCACAGAGCCCCACAGGGGGCTCGAACCCACGAATTGTGAGATTGTGACCTGAGCCAAAGTCTGACGCTCAACCAACTGAGTTACCTAGGCGCCCCCAAAACAAAAAGCTTTTGCATAGCAAAGGAAACCATCAACAAAATGACAAGGAAACCTACTAAATGGGAGAAGACAGCTGCAAATGACATATCCAGTAAGGGGTTAATATCCAAAATATATAAATAACTCATACAACTCAACACCCTAAAACACCTCACAATAATAATTTGATTTAAAATGGGCAGAGGTAGGGGCGCCTGGGTGGCACAGTCGGTTTAGCATCCGACTTTGGCTCAGGTCATGGTTTCACAATTCATGGGTTCGAGCCCCACATCAGTCTCTGTGCTGACAGTTCAGAGCCTGGAGCCTGGTTTGAATTCTGTGTCTCCTTCTCCCTCTGCCCCACCCCAGCTCATGCTCTGCCTCTCTGCCTCTCTCTCAAAAATAAATAAACATTAAAAAAAATTTTTTTAATGGGCAGAGGTGGGGTGCCTGGCTGGCTCAGTCAGGGGTGCATACAACTCTTGATCTTGGGGTTGTGAGTTCAAGTCCCAGGTTGGGTGTAAAACCAAATAAACTTAAAATTAAAATAAATAAATAAACCTAAATAAACAAATAAAAATGGGCAGAGGACCTGAATAGGCATTTTCCCAAAGAAGATATACAAATGACAAAGAGACACATGAGAAGATATTCAACATCACTGATCACCAGGGAAATACAAATCAAAATCACAATGAGATATCACCTTACACCTGTCAGAATAGATAGAATCAAAAGACAAGAAATAACAAGTGTTAGTGAGGATGTGGAGAGAAAAGAATCTTTGTGCACTGCTAGTGGGAATGAAAATAGGTGCAGCCACTATGGAAAACAGTATGGAAGGTTCTCAAAAAATTAAAAATATAAATATCATATGGGGCACCTCAGTGGCTCAGCTGGTTAACCAGCGACTCCAGCTCAGGTAACAATCTCACATCCGGCTCTGTGCTGACAGCTCAGAGCTTGGAGCTTGCTTCAGACTATGTGTCTGTCTCCATCTCTCTCTGCCCCTTCCCCGCACTCTCTCTCTTTCTCTCTCTCAAAAATAAACATTAAAAATTTTTTAAATAAATAAATAAGTATCATATGATCCAGTAATTCCACTACTAGGAATTTACTCCAAGAAAATGAAAGCACTGAGGCACTTGGGCTCATTGGTTAAGCATCTGGCTCTTGATTTCAGCTGATGCCATGATCTCACAATTTGTGATATTGAGCCCTGCATTGGGCTCCATGCTGACAGTGTGGAGCCTGCTTGGGATTATCTCTCTGCCCCATCCACTGCTTACATGCACGTCCTCTCTCCCAAAATAAATAAACTTATATGGAAGCCAGTTTGACAATAAATTATATTTTATTTTTTTAATTTATTTTTCAGTGTTTTATTTATTTCTAGGAGAGAGAGACAGCGTGAGCAGGGGAGGGTCGGAGAGAGACGGAGACACAGGCTCCAGGCTCTGAGCTAGCTGAGAGCACAGAGCCCGATGCGGGGCTCGAACCCACGAACCGCGAGATCATGACCTAAGCGAAAGTCGGACACTTAACCAACTAAGCCACCCAGGCGCCCCAATAAATTATATTTTAAAAATAAACAAATAAAAACAAATAAATAAAAAAAGAAAATGAAAACACGAATTCAAAAAAAATGAAATAAAGAAAAATACTAATTCAAAACACCCCTATGTTTATTGCACCATCATTAACAATTATTTACAATAGCCAGGTTATGGAAGCAACCCAAATATCCAACTATAAATAAACAGATAAAAAGATGTCATATATACTCAGTCATAAAAAAGAATGACATCTTGCCATTTGCAACAGCATGGGTGGGCCTGGAGGTATAATGGTAAATGAAATAAGTAAAAGAAAGACAAATAACATATGATTTCACTCACATGTGGAATTTAAGAAACAAAAGAAATTAACAAAGGGAAAAAGTGACAAACAAAAAAACAGACTCTTAAATAAAGAAAACAAACTGGCGGTTTCCAGAGGGGAAGTAGATGGAGAGATGGGTAAAATAGATAATGAGGATTAAGAGGTATATACTTTCAGTAACAAAATAAGTAAGTCATGGAGATGAAAAGTACAGCATAGAGAATATAGTCAAATAAGATAATAATAACACTGGTGACAGATGGGGACTACACTTATCATGATGAGCACTGAGTAATATACAGAATTATCAAGTCATTATGTCATACACCTGAAATTAACATAATACTGTATCTAATTATACTTCAATAAAAATAATTTTTTTTATTTCTTTTTTTTTTTTTTAAATGTTTTATTTATTTCTAGGAGAGAGAGAGAGAGAGACAGCATGAGCAGGGGAGGGTCAGAGAGAGAGGGAATCACAGACTGAAACAGGCTCTAGGCTCTGAGCTGGCAGTCAGCACAGAGCCCGATGCGGGGCTCGAACCCACGAACCGCGAGATCATGACCTAAGCGAAAGTCGGACGCTTAACCGACTAAGCCACCCAGGCGCCCCAATTTTTTTTTATTTCTGAGAGAGAGAGAGAGAGGCAGCATGAGGAGGGGAGGGTCAGAGAGAGAGGGAGATAAAGAATTCGAAGCAGGCTCCAGGCTCTGAGGTGGCTGTCAGCACAGAGCCCGACACTGGGCTCGAACCCACGAACCGTGAGATCATGACCCGAGCTGAAGGTGTATGCTTAACGGACTGAGCCACCCAGGCACCCCTAAAAAATTTTCTTTAAAGATCACAAGAGGACATTATAAACAACTTCATACCAAAATTTGAAAGCTTGATGAAATTAACATATTTTTGGAGAAGACAATTTACAAAAACAAAGCAAGAAGACTAAAAATATAAATAATTATTTTACTAATGGGAAAAATTTAACTTCATGACTTAAAACTCCCCCACAAAGAAAACTAAGGCACAAAGAATATCACTAGTGAATTCTACTAAATATTTAAGGAAGAAATACCACCAGTCTCAATAAACATGTCAGAGAATAGAAAAGAAGAGAGAGCAAAAATACTTTGAACCTACTTAATAGGGCCAGCATAAACTTGACACCAAACCCTTATAAGAAAGGGATATGACAAGCCTGCCTTGAGTGATAAGTATACATGCAAAAACCCACTATGAAGATGTCTTCACTGGTTGTTTTTATTTTGTATGAACATCATTTTGAGACTAAACAAAACAGCTGTAATCTTTGCTTACAGA
This sequence comes from Hyaena hyaena, assembly GCF_003009895.1. Classification (NCBI taxonomy): domain Eukaryota; kingdom Metazoa; phylum Chordata; class Mammalia; order Carnivora; family Hyaenidae; genus Hyaena; species Hyaena hyaena. The sequence continues at coordinate 84,133 of NW_024082649.1, forward strand.
TTCTAAAGAATAAGCATAATGTGCATGAATTCAGAGAGTACATTTTTGAGGGTACGCCATTACACCTCTGCTATGAAAACAGTATATATGTAGACGGCAACCAGATGGTTCCAGAACAGCCAAGATTTGGGGATGAGACAAAAAAGTTTTTCTCTTTCTCTACAGCCCAGGAGAGAGAATATGTGATTGCATATTCATTCCCAGATTCAAAGACAAGTTCCAGATGAATACATAATGACCTTCTGTGTTTATAGCTTGAGGAGGAAATTGCTATCCTAGTTCTTTTCTTTTTCATAAATGCAGAATAAAAGAGACATGTACCTTATTTATATCCTAAACCATTCTCATCTTGTCAATTAAAGTTGGGAACAAAGTGAGTAACTACTTTTATGATTTAGTTTTTGTTTTTAAGAATAATCTTTACCAACAAACTCCCTACTTCCCTTAATAGTTCAGTCAGAACCCTGGGCTGTGATCCACATTCACTTGACGTTCTTCCAAATGTTAATTATTTCTGATATTCATATTATACCCATTTGAGCAATGTAAAAGTCTCTTTAAAATTTAATCCACCTTCACTCCAACCCAGCAAAATGTATTTAGTCTCTGGAATATTATTGTTTTCCTCTAATTGTAAATATTGAAAGCAATACACATTAATAGATCTTATCATTAATGAGACATGTTGTTAAAATTTCCCCATTCATACATTTCCCAGGCATTTCTTTTTCCTTCTGTTTCCTCAAGTTATTAAGCTCTTTTTCATTCCCTTTTACTACTTTGAGGCTTCTCTATTATACAGTGAATTCTATTGTACTGTCTACATAGGTTTTTTTAATACAAATGTATTTCATATGCTCTGCAAGATCCCTTAGTTACAACACTCTATAATGATTTTAAAAGTGCAATTATCAGTTTCAAAGTCAAAATAGATACAAGGAACTATGTAATTAACCTATGGGAAGGTCTGCTAATGGCATATATTTTAATGAATAAAAACACCTAGAATGTCAAAAACATTCTACCTCTGTTAATGACTGACACTGCACAGGGGAAATATTCTATACCCTACATACTATCCTGGCAAAGGACAAACTGCTTCAATTCCAGGAGGACAATACACTAACATAACACTGATATGTCCAAACTATAATTTTCATGTGGAATATTTAATAAAGTTAGTTGTCCACTGTTGTACATTTTTGCTACATTAATATTTATTATCTAAAAAATTGCCAATGCAATTAATTTTAAACAATAAGCAGAGGTTACATCTCAGAGGTAACATCTTGGATACCAACCTAAACAAAATTAAATAGCCCATCACAAATCTTAGAAAAAATTAACGTGAGACACATGTTGTCTACTTTTGCATAGTACATTAATTTTGTTTATATCTATAAAATATTATTAACAGGAGGGGCGCCTGTGTGGCTCAGTCGGTTAAGCGTCCAACTTCGGCTCGGGTCATGATCTCACGGTTCGTGGGTTTGAGCCCTGGAGCCTGTCTTCGTATTCTGTGTCTCCCTCTTTCTCTAACCCTCCCCTGCTAGCTCGCTCTCTCTCTCTCAAAAATAAATCAAACATTAAAAACTATATATTATTAATAGGAGAAATATAGATTAAAATGTTTTCCTGAATTTCCTAAACTGAGAGATTTTAGTATTGTAAAATATGTTAATACACACTGTAAACTAAAACAAGACAGAAGGGCTTAGTATTTAGAGAGTGTAATGTTAATCAAAACAAGTCAGTCAGATAAAGACAGATACCAAATAATTTCACTCACATGTGGAATTTGAGAAACAAAACAAATGAGCAAAGGAAAAGCAGAGACAGAGGGGGAGAGATAGAGAGGAGCCAAGAAAGAGATTCTCAACTAAAGAGCACAAACTGATGGTTACCAGAGGGAGGTGGGTTGAGGGATGGGGAAATAGGTGATAGGGTTTAAGGAGTGCAGTTGTCATGATGAGCAATGGATGATGTATGGAATTGTTAAGTAATTATATTGTACACGTGAAACTAATAAACACTGTTAACTACACTGAAATTAAAATAAAAACTTAATCAAAAAATAAGGGCTTCATATTTGAACAAAATATAAACACATATACATCAATGAGATTCTTTGGTTAATAAAATAATTTTTTAATGTTTATTCACTTTTTTTAATGTTTATTTTGCTTTTATGAGAGACAGACACAGAGCATGAGCAAGTGAGGGACAGAGAGAGGGAGACACAGAATCAGAAGCAGGCTCCAGACTCTGAGAGGTCAGCGCAGAGCCCGACGCAGGGCTCGAACCCACGAACCATGAGATCATGACCCGAGCCAAAGTCGGGTGCTTAACCGACTGAGCCACTCAGGCACCCCTGTTAATTCACTTTTGAGAGACACAGTGTGAGCACGAGAGGGGCAGAGAGAATAGGAGACACAGAATTCAAAGCAGGCTCCAGGCTCTGAGCTGTTAGCACAGAGCCCAACGTGGGGCTCCAACTCACAAACTGTGAGATCATGATCTGAGCTGAAGTTAGACACTGAACTGATTGAGCCACCTAGGCGCTCCTAATGAGATTCTTTGTGATTCAGGCAACACAGTTAAAATTATTATGAAATTGTACCCTTTTCAAAGGATTTTTGTTTTATAAAATTAAAGCAGTAAATATTTTATCTCTAGAACTCTGTAGTTTCTATTATGGCATTCAGTGGACACTATGACAAGCATTCTGTTCTAAAGAATCAAGACTGGATCAATATTCAATTGGATAGGAACAAGTCAATAATAAAATACCTGGGTGAGTTACATATACTCCAGCTTCCTGTAAGTTATTTTATTCATGTTCTTATACATCATACTTTCTTTATATATAAGGAAATATCTAGTACACAAAAATTATTAGCACGCGATGGATTACCTACAACTTGAAATATCAACATTGATGGAAAAAGATTGTGCAGGTAAACAAATGGGATGGCACAGTGTTCCTGTGAATTGTATATCTTTGTTACTGTCATTCATATAAGTTAAAAATTCAGTGGCAAGGGATATTTCCTAATAATATAGATTATTAGCCATAGTTCTCCTTTTAAATAATTTTCCAACTTCCAGATCCATTTCCTTTCAAGTCTCCTCAAAATGTGTTTCTCAAACAATATCCAACTCCCAAACATTCAGATTCCCAAACTTCATATTCTCATCTCTATTTGTTATAGAAAACAGTGAAATAAAAGAAATAAATGATGAATTTTCTGATAGGAAGAGAGTTTATACATTAAGTGCTTTGATATGTGAAATATTAACATTATAGTGCACAAATTTTCTCTCTTAAAATTAACTACATTTTAATTTGCATCTGCTGCAACTTTCACAGTGTAAAGATGTATATCCCTATTAGTTACTTTGTTATCTATAGGAACTGTGGTCATATTTAGTGTCAGAACACAACACCGAGGTTTTTAATGCTAGCTCTAGGGCCAGAAAATCCTACTGTTAATGTTTCACTACTCTACATGAGGAAGAAAATAACCATTGAAATAATATATTTGAAGGATACCTTTAAACTTTTAAACATACATACATGTAAAGTGGAAAAGTAAGTTAAATCTTTGTTCTCAATATTGAATTCTTCCATCTACATTAACACCCAATTCGTACATTCGCAAATGTATTTATTCTTTCATTCAGCAAGCATTTACTAATCATATCTTATATATTGGATTCTATTATGTCATGTGAGATATATAAAATATGCAAAATTATAATGCATGTAAATCTATTTTATTTTCAGTTAACATCATCATTTGCAGGCGAGTGACTTATAACTTACTTTTCCCTATTACCTGGAATCATAAAACAAGATCATTCCTTTCCCTAATTTCTCCTCCTTCCCTTTTATCAATGATCTCTATGAAAAGTCAGAAAGTAATACTGTAAAATTGGTGAAGACTGTCCTCACTCTATTCGAAAAGTTTTTGAAAAAAAATTTTTTTTAATGTTTTTATTTATTTATAGAAGAGAGAGAGAGAGAGAGACAGCGTGAGCAGGGGAGGGTCAGAGAGAGAGGGAGTCACAGACTGAAACAGGCTCCAGACTCTGAGCTGGCAGTCAGCACAGAGCCCGAAGCGGGGCTCGAACCCACGAACCGCGAGATCATGACCTAAGTGAAAGTCGGACGCTTAACCGACTAAGCCACCCAGGCGCCCCTCTATTCGAAAAGTTTTTGAAATGCAAAGGGCCACTATGGATAAATTTAAGTATTTTAATAATTTAACTTTTATTAGATGTATTACTCTCAAAATAGTATTTACTTATTTTAAAGTATATTGGCTTCTAAAATAATAAGAATATTAAATCCAAGTTGAATGGACTTTGAATGGCAAGTGTACCTTGAACACACAACTGTTTCTGACATAACAATTACTCCTCTTTCAAACACTGAATAATAAATGGAATTGTGGAATCACTATATTGTACACCTGAAACAAATATGACACTGTATATTAACTACACTGGAATTAAATTTTTTAAATATTTTATTTATTTTTGAGAGAGAGAGAGAGACAGCATGAGCAGGGGAGGGTCAGAGAGAGAGAGGAAGACACAAAATCCAAAGCAGGCTCCAGGCTCGGAACTAGCTGTCAGCACAGAGCCTGATGCGGGGCTTGAACCCGCAAACCATGAGATCATGACCTGAGCTGAAGTCAGACGCTTAACCGACTGAGCCACCCAGGCGCCCCTGGAATTAAAAGTCTTAAAAACAATTACCACTCTTTCTTCTTTGTGAAATATATCAATAAAAACATAAAATAGGTTGTCAAGTCCTGTATCCAATGGTTTTATCTTCTATCAGTACAAATAGGTATTCTGAGTGAGACCTATGCTTATAATTTCCATATACTTACAAACACTGTGTGGAGCTATTATTAGCTATGTTTCAGAGTGTCATTCTCAAAAAAGACTACTATGCCAAAATGGCATTTATTTAAAGTATGACCTAGAAAATGTGTTGCATTTTTTTAAATGGTGTATCATTCAAGATCGAATTCAAATGCCACCTTTACCACGATGCCTTTTCTGACTTCTTCCACCTCCCTTCCCAGGTGTTCACTCATGGTCTCTCTCTCCCTTTAAACACACACTGCAATTTACTTTTACATTTTTTAGGTAATCATTGTTAAATCATGTATTGTAATGGTTTGGACAAATGTCTCATCTTCTATGATATTATTCTTATGTTATGCAAAGACTCTTGAATATTTTTAATTCTCACTTTTGGTATCAGAATGCCTTACACTATCTGGAGCACCTGGGTGGCTCAATCCATTAAGCATCTGACTCTTGATCTTGGCTCAAGTCATGATCTTAGCGTTTGTGAGACTGAGCCCCATGTTGGGCTCTCTGCTGACAGCACCAACCCTGCTTGGGATTCTCTCTCTCCCTCTCCCTCTCTCCCTCTGCGTCTCTCTCTCTGTGTCTCAAAATAAATAAATAAAGATTTTTTAAAATGCCTTACACATATCAGTTGTTCAAAATGTTTTTTTTTAATGAAGGGATTTATGCTTTAAATAAGTCCTTAAATTTCTAAAAGGAACTAAAGCCACCCCAAGTCATTTATTGTCTGTACCAAAAACTTTGGTGCCTTATTTCTAATTTTAGTCCTTTATACTATATTACTTTTATTGTTCTTTAACAGGCTTGAATTTCTTACCCTGGTTTCTCAAAAATAAACTATACACTCCTTGAGGCCAAGGACAGTCTTTTAATACTTTTATACTCCAGAATTCTTAGCACAGTGGGTGCTAATCAGGAGTGTTCAATTCAGTGGATTAAAGGCTGCCAAAGGCTCATCTAAGAAGCATGTCAGAACATAGCTAGCAGCCATCTCCTGGGCAAGGGAATCAAATCCCCCCAAATTTGCTTACCATAGCATTGACATTTACGTGATCCCCTTTCTTATTCCGAATGTGAATGCAGGATACTGGCAAATTCAGTCCTGCCTCAGTAGCCAGATCTCTCAGGTCAGCAGCACTGTATTCCCCACGCAACAGCAAACTGTTATTATCAGAACCAAGTCCTAGAGAGGCCCGATAGAGATAGGTCTGAAAAAGTCTCTCAACTGTAGTGACATCTATTATGGCTGATGTCATACAAGGATTTGAAGCCATCTTCCTCCCATGCCTCAGCTCTTCTGAAGAGTGACAACAGCTTTGAGAACAACAAACTGGGCTCTGGCTCACCTTGAAACACACAAAGAAAAGTAAGCACCCCAGAAATAAAAAGGAAATAGAGGCCAGGGCAATTACTAGTACAGGTTCTGGGTGGAAAGGTGGCCTTCTGTTTCCCAGGTATCTTCCAAGTCTGGAAGGACCTGAGGGGCAAAGTTGCTCAACAGTATACCCAGTGTGACAGAAGAGGAAAGTGGGGGGTCTCCATGGTCCTGAACCACTACCACCACCCTCTGTTTAACTGCATCAGCGGGAAGAATTAAGCGGGCAGTACGGAGTTCTCCCATATTGGCTGAAATTCTGAAAAGGCTAGCGTCAGAAGCGTGAAAAATACGGTATGAAAGCCAAGCATTAGAGCCACTGTCTGCATCCTCTGCTACCACTTTTGTGACCAAGAGTCCAGTTCTGGCAGAGCGGGGCACAATTTCCACTGGAACAGAACCATTTCTGGGCAAGGGAAACAGGATGACTGGAGCATTGTCATTCCTATCTCCCACAAACAAGTTCACAGTCACTGTTGCACTCCTGGGAGGAATGCCATCATCCCGGGCTTCCACTTGGAAGTGAAACCCCCTGATCTGCTCAAAGTCAAAGGAAGTTTTGGCAGTGATAGCCCCACTGGATGGTTCTACTGCCACCAAGCTAGAGCCTGTCTGCCTTTCAGAGATAATATCCAACAGCTCATAGAAGACAAGGCCATTTTTCCACAGGTCAGGATCCTGGGCAAACACACGGCCTAAAGAGGCTCCAGGACCATTGTTTTCAGCCACAAAAAGTTCCTGTTGTGGTTGAGCAAAACCTGGTGAATTGTCGTTCACATCAGCAACAGACACAGTCAGAACTTTGCGGGTGCTCAGTGGGGGTGAGCCACCATCTGAGGCAGTGAACAGGACCTGGTATTCGCTGACCTGCTCTCGGTCCAGCCGCCCATCAGTCAGCAAGCTGTAGTAGTTGTCAAAAGAAGCCTTCAGCTTAAAAGGGCCTCCACTGGACATGCTACAAAAGACTTTACCATTGGGACCGAGGTCCTCATCCTTTAGGCTGAGGAGAGCAATCACTGTGCCAGGGGCTGCATCCTCAGAAACTGAACTGGATAGAGTCAGGACGTTCACCTCTGGGGCATGATCATTCACATCTGTCACTTCCACCAGCAGTTTGACAGTACTAGCTAGACCGAAGGTGCCTTCATCCCTAGCCTCAATGTAAGCTTCCAACAACGTTTCAGGCGGACCTAGGGAAGCAGCTACCCGCACTTCCCCATTTCCAGGGTGCACGTGAAAGTAGTGTCGCAGCCCCACCAGCGTGCTATTGCTTAAGGAGTACCGAATTTCCCCATTGGAGCCTTCGTCCGGGTCCGAGGCCTTAACTCGTAATAACAAAGTCCCGTTCGGGGCAGTCTCTGGTACCTTGGCGCGGTATACTGTTCGCTCAAATACAGGCGCATTGTCATTTGTGTCCACTACTATGATGGTAACTTGTGCGTCTCCGGAGCGCGCGGGCTGCCCGCCGTCCCTAGCTGTAAGCACCAGCTGGTGGGTGGCGCTCTGCTCCCGATCCAGCGCTTTCTCTAATAGCAATTCCGGATATGCACTGCCGTCGACCCGTGACTCCACGATCAGGTGAAAATGCTGGCTGGGGCTCAGGGTGTAGGTCAGGACCCCGTTGCTTCCTTCGTCCGCATCTAGGGCATTAGGGAGAGTAAAGCGGGCTCCAGGCAACAGGAACTCGGGGATGTGCAGCTGCACGTCGCCAGCAGGGAAGAGAGGCGAGTTGTCGTTGGTGTCCACGACGTGAACTCGCATCTTGTGTAGCTCCAGCGGGTCTTCGAGCACCAGCTCATAGGTCAAGACGCAGGCAGCTTTATTCCCCCACAGCCGTTCGCGATCAGCCGGCTCTCGGACGACCAAGCTACCACTGGCCAGATCCACCCCAAAGTAGGGCTCGCGGTGGCTGGAGAGGAAGCGAAAGTTCCTCAACGAAAAGAGCGGCCGCTGACAGCCCCAAGTCCGCGGAAACATTACTTACGGCTACGCCCCGCTCGGTCTCCTCCAACACCAAGTGTTCCAGCTGTCTGGCGGCAAAGCCGCAGGAGACCCACAGACATAGAACCGCCACCCTCCAGCCCACCATCCTCCCTCTTGGCGTCCTCGCTCCACCAACAGTGACCCAGGACCATGCTCCGGACTCCCAGAGAGCATGAACCGTGGTAAAGAACAGGAGCCGGGCGGCCACCGAAGCGGGCTTGAGGTGCACAGACCGCCGACTTTCTGCCTCTTGAATATACTGGAATTGCCCGGGGCTGGAGGGCTGAAAGCTAAACTCGCGGGACTGGAGGCTTGGCAGCCGTCTGGGAAAGCGGAGCGGTCGGTGCAGAGGAGCGCAGCGCCGCCTAGGGGTGCAGAGACGAGGTAAACTACTCGGGCTAGGGAGGGGCGGTCTCCATTCCCTTCTAGCTGGGTCTCTCCTCGAAGTCCGGCAGCCGGCGCGGAGCGAGGAAGACGCGGTGAGAAACTAACACATCTTCCCTTGAACCCTGTGTCTAAGGACAACGCCCTAAGAAGGCCTTCGACTTAACTTCCACATCCTCTGCCTGAAGACTGCTCGTAATTGGGGCTGAGCTCGTTTGGGCTTCTCTCTCCACTATTTGACAGCGGAGCGTCTAGTTCCGGGCGCTCAGACCCACAGAACCGCCCTCCAACGCAGGCGAAGCGGGCGGAACTCTCAGAGGAACCGCGGGGAGGAGGCGGCGAGCGGCGGGATCAGGACCATGAATGACCACGCCTTCGAAGCTTAAGGAAACAGGAACCCCCGAACTGAAGGCTGAAGCATTACACGCTGGATTCCTATCCTCTCCGCTGCGGGTTAAAGTCTCTCCTGCACCTTCTTATATACCAAGAGCCAAGATTTCAATAGAGGCGACCAGTGAGGAATAAATTGGGGAATGGGGTCCTCCCCAAGTTTCCCCGCCCCCACCCCCCAAGCTCTAGCTTTTCGACGCACCTAGGTGGGCGAGCGCCAGGCTTATGGTTCGTTCCGCTTTTTGTGGGTCAGCAATTTCTCTTTCCCCACGAGGCCCTACTTGCCTTACAAGGGGCCCTTGACGCTTCTGGTTAGAAACCAGTCAGTACAAGCCCCTGAAACTCAGAAAGACTGACACTTATTCCCAACGGGATGTGTAAAATGGAAGTGGAAGAAAGTAACGGAGATACTCTCCAGAGTGTAACCAGGAAACTATTGTGTAAATTTATTCTCTGTAAATATTTAGAAAATAGCATTGAGGCAGGGTAGGAACTGACTAGATGCCCATACGTTGTCCAACTTCGTTTTTAAGCCGGTCTCCTAAAGGAAAATTGGGATATTGATCCGTCCTGTGATAAGCATCTCCTAAATACAAGGAGTATCTTCAAATTTTCGCCTTGCACACTAAGGCGGCATTCCCTGAGGGGGAGGCGAACTGAAAAAGATTTCAATGACTATTAAACACTAAATTCCTTAAGCTTCTTTTAATATAATTGCAAGGTCCAAAGTCCCAGGAACCAAAATTTGAAAGACAAAAGCTGAATACTGATCAAGAATTGAAGCTTTCACGGCACTGTACTTTCTGTTCAGAAAACTGCCTAGAAGTGTTGATAATTATTGAAGCTGAAGGCTGGATACATGGGAGCTAATTACACGATTCTCCTTACTGTATGCTTGAATACTGTTATAATATTTTTTTAAATTGCTGATTAAAATGGGAGTGGGAGAGGTAAGCTGTTCCAGCATTCTGGTTTTAAGACTGAAAGTGAGATTGGTGAATTCATTATGCCACTAAGAACCAGTCACCTCCCCAGAACAAAACAAACCCAGCCCTTATCTCTTCCAGGGAAGCAGAATAAGGGCAACATCAGGCAATTTAAGTAGTAAATGCCCTTGACTAATTTGTCTGAGTTAAGGAACCAAGAAAATCATTGACACCAAGTCTTGGATAAAATTAAATCAGGAAATATGTCAGCCCAGTGAAGTGTCTAGGTAGAGTCATAAGTATACCCATCACTGGGGATTTTCATTAAGATGTAAAATAATCCATAAAAATTAAATTTATTCACCAAATTTCAGAACCAAAACTATCTACTTCAAATGCCAGAAATTAGAATTTTCCATTTCCTCATTTTCATTTAATGCTGTCAGCTAAGCTAACTGCTTTGGGGTGAGAGGTTATACTTTTCACCTTTCCAATAGCAGCAAATGAAATACACCTGGAGAGATATACTCAACTTTTGGAAGGGCCCTGACTTTAAGACCTACAGTCAAGTCTCCAGTTAGACTGGGTTTGGGATTTCTGAGCTCTGTCAAGGAGGACGGTGCATGGGTGCAAGTGGGGAAAAGGAAAAACTCATACTGAGAAACAACACAGAAATTCTTGACAAAAACTCTTCCCCCTTCACACCCCTCTCAGACTTTTGGTTTCCCCTTTTCCCCATTTCTGTCTAAACTGCCACTGATTATTATTTTCAAAGGACTTAATTTCTGTCAAGAATAATTGTATAGCATTCACCTAGCAGGATTTGTCCCACCATCAGCCTCCCAATCTTTACGCATAACGGGGATTTGTGGGAAAGCATTATTTAGGAAATATTGGGATATTCGAATATCCCAAAGAGGAGGAAGTCACAAGAGTTCTTTCTTTTGTATATGATGAATAGTTGAACACTAACTTATAAATTAACAAATTTTATCATTAGCAGAAACTTTCAAATCTTTCATTTTGCCATTTTATGCCATTTTCCACAGTTTACCCCAATCCAGGCACTTTCAAGTTTTAATCATGTGCAAGTATAATTTTACGTGAACTCAATACAAAAGCAGTCTTGATTTCTGCTTGGATTCTATTGCCAAAACAATTATTATAAAGCTCTCCCAACCAAACTTGGCCTTAAACTAAATAAATTCACATTTTTATTTAATAAATAAATAAATTTTGAAAAAATTAAAAAGATTTCTAGCCATAATACATAAGCTTCTATTAGAGATCTTGCAGCCAAATAAAAGTAAATCTGACAAACACCAAACAGTATGTCAGCAAGTGATGAGGGATAGAAGCAGAAAGGGTTCACCTTTAGCCCAGAAGGCTGACCTATAGCTTGCCTAGTTTTTTTTTTTTTTAATATTTTTATTTATTTTTGAGAGAGAGAGAGACAGAGTGTGAGCAGGGGAGGGGCAGAGTGAGAGGGAAACATAGAATCCCAAGCAGGCTCTAGGCTCTGAGCTGTCAGTCAGCACAGAGCCTGACCCAGGGCTTAAACTCGTGATTGCAAGATCATGACCTAAGCTAAAGTCACATGCTCAAATGACTGGGCCATCCAGGTGCCATGCCTACACAGTTTTGATAAGGATTAAATACGTGCTGGTTGCTACATCCTTAAAGGGTCTCAAGACAGCCTGTATACCTCACCGATATTTAATATCAAACTGAATGATAAGCACCAGAGAAATCTTGTGAAAGCAGTTTTTAACGTTTTTTATTTATTTCTGAGAGAGAGAGAGAGACAGCGTGAACAGGGAAGGGTCAGAGAGGGAGATACAGAATCGGAAACAGGCTCCAGGCTCTGAGCTACCTGTCAGCACAGAGCCCGACATGGGGCTTGAACCCACTAACCGTGAGATCATGACCTGAGCCGAAGTCAGATGCTTAACTGACTGAGCCACCCAGGCACCCCTGAAAGCAGTTTTATGAGTAAAAATTTGAAGAAATGTTTATAATACTTCCTACATGTTCCCTCTTCCTTGAGCATTAAGCATATAACCACCAGCTTCATACAGCAGAAACTGCAGCTTTTTCTGCATAGGGGTCCTGTCCTATGCTACTTAAATAAACTTACTAAGTTGCACCACATAACATGTCAAGAATTTCTTGGCCATTGTGCTCAACAACCCCACAACAAAAGGAGATGTATGATTCTAAACCGGATTTTCTTTTTTTTTTTTTAACTGCTTGAATGTTTATCTTTGCGAGAAGGAAACAGACCACAAGCATGGAGGGGCAGAGAGAGAGAGGGAGACACAGAATCTAAAGCAGCGTCCAGGCTCTGAACTGTCAGCACAGAGCCTGACATGGGGCTCCAACCCACAAACTGTGAGATCATGACCTGAGCTGAAGTCAGACACTTAACCAACAAAGCCACCCAGGCGCCCCTAAAACCAGATTTTCTTAGTGCTTAAGATTATTCCTTGGGAATATGTTATGTGCTTAAGAAACTAAAAGACAGGACATTAGTAGCATCAGATTAAGCAAATTTTCAGCCTGTAAAACTTGATGAAGTGTCCAAATCAAGTCTAACAGAGTAGGACTTCTTTGAGGGTAGAGCTCTGTATCACTCAAATTTTGTTTCTTAAGCTCTGGGCACACAAATGAAGTGGCTAAAGCACTTTCAGTGTACAACCACTGAAGGGACACAGAGGACATCTGGCCCTTTCGATGCAGGTTGGCTGAGTCCAAGGACCCAGAGAGGGTCCCACAGGACTAGCAAAGAGGGTCGTTGGCTTCTCCCAGGATGGAAATCAAATGTGAATGGAGAGGATGGGAGAGCAGACTTTGTTGAAGAAAGAGAGAGCAGCTTCAGACAAAGAGTCTGGGAGACTCAGAAAGGAATGGGCTTGAGGTTTTTGCTGAGGATGATGGTCTTGTACATGTGTCCCCTCAGGCATCCAGGAATTGGTCAAAACAAGGATGAGTTAAGTCACTGAGGCCCTGGAGTCAGTGGTCTTGGAAAACGTTCATGACAACCTTACCCAGTCGTTCCTTAGATGTTATTTGTTGTACTGGAAGACTCCAAAGAAATAATTAACTCCTTGACCTTTACAAGGAGGACATATATTAAGGCATGTGGAAGAATAGATCTAGACAGGGAAACTGAAGGGACCCCATGAAAAAACTGCATTTTTGCTCCATTTCCTGCTTCATTTTTTGCTAGGAACTATGCCCCTACCTTCCTTATAAGTTTCTCAGACTCTCTCTCTGAATTTGCTCTCTCTCTATATCTTCAATAAACTCACCTCTCACTTCCTCTAGGCTCATGTTTGATTTCCATCCTGGGCAAAGCCAAGGACCCTCTTCGCTGGTCCTCTGGGAGCCCCTCTGGCTTCTTGTACCCAGCCAGTCTGCATCACTTTTTTTTTTAGAGAGAGAGAGAGAGAAAAAAAGAGAGAGAAAAAAAAAAAAAGAAAAAAAGAGAGAGAGAGAATTGGAGCGTCCAGCTCCATCTCACAACCCCAAAATCATGACCCAAGTACAGCCAAAACCAAGTCAGAAACTTAACCCACTGAGTCCCCCAGGTGTGCCTGCATCACTTTCATTTGAAATACTATGCATCAAGGAACAGAATCTAAAATTGCATCTAGCTCTTTAACAGGCATATCACATACTTTTTTCATGATGGGTTGAAAACCAAAATTCACACCTATTTTTTATCTAGATGCTCTTAAGCCACAGGTCAGAAAATCCTTGACTTTTATACTTTTTCTTCTTACTCAAATTTGAAGAATGTCATTGTGTTAAGAGCTAACCTATCCAATTCAATCACGTAATATATTTTACCTACATTCAAATTTCATATTGCTACATATTTGGTAAGTAGTAACACTATGTCTTCCTCTCAGCTGTAGATAAAAGTTTTCATCAAGTATAGCTGAAAGGAAGGCCTGCAACCTTTACCAACCACCCCACCTGACATCAGTTTATTACATAATGCCTAACCTGAAATAAAAATTTAACAAGAGGAGCACCTGGATGACTCAGTTGATTAAGCGTCTGACTCTCGATTTCTGCTCAGGTCATGATCTCATGGTCATGAAATCAAGCCCCACACTGGCCTCTGCGCTAACAGTTCAGAGCCTGCTTGGGATTGAGAGCCTCTCTGGCTCTCCCCTGTGTTCTCTCTTTTTCTCAAAATAAATAAACTTAAAAAAATCTAATACACTATCAACATTATCCAAAAAAAAGGCAATATACAAATCTCACATTATAGTTTCAAAACATGCTAAACAAAATATCATTAGATCATCATTATGAAAGATTCTTAAAAGAAATTTGATAAAAACTTAATAGCTGTCACCAATGACCACCTTCATTTTAAACAGTAAAATACCAGAATTATTTCCATGAAAAATCATAAGAATAACAAGACACTTCATGTCATACTATTATTCAACACTTAATTGGATATTCTAAACAACACAAGATAAGAGAGTGTGTGTGTGTGTGTGTTAGAAAGGAGGATAATGTGTATTGTTACATCATAAATTTATAGGCGATATAATTTTCTACTCATAAAATCCCAGAAAATTAAAGAAAAAAATAATTAGAACCAAAAAGAGTTCAGTGACATTATTAGCTTTCATCTTTGATGAAACTCTATAAAACATTTGGACTTCAAACATAATATATATGAAAAGAAGCTACCAAGGGCTATGAAAATTGGACCAAGATGTGAGAGAATGCTAAGAGTGAGTTTCTGCCACTGGAGCTTTGGAAAGCTTTCAATAATGGGCATCAGCACCCCAAGTCCTCTGCATTTCTCCTAGAGGCTATTGCAGGGCAATATGACTATGTGTACTCTTGTGCCACAGTGGAAAAAACTTTACTCCTTTCCACAAAAGACAGATGTAACAGTGGGGTTGGGCAGATGCCACATGATTCACATGCTTTAAGCAAAGACCAAAGAGCTTCAGTGAGCCTGAAATAGAAAATGATATTCCCATACAAGATGATAAGTCTAGGACAGCCTGTGCGAACTACTTATTTCTTGATAAGGAAGTGTTTCAAGCCCAAGGCCCGTTCTTATGTGAATAAGTGAAGGTTGAAAGACTGCAAATAAGACTGCTCTTCCCAACACTAAGTGATAAAATAACTTTTGATAAATTTAAAAGGATTGATACCATATAAAGTGTGTTCTCTGACCATAGTGGAAAGAAATTAGAAATCAATAACAAAATGAAATTTGGGGAATTCACAAATATGTGGAAATTAAATTACATATGCTAAAGTAACCAATGGATCAAGGAAGAACAAGGAAAATTAGAAGACACTCTGAAACAAATGAAAATGAAGATACAATATATAAGAACTTATGGGATACAACTAAAGCAGTACTCAGAGGAAAACGTATATCTGTAATGTTGACACAGAAAAGGAAGAAATGCCTCAAATAAATAACCTAACCTCCTACTTTAAGTTGCTAGAAAAATAAGCAAACAAAAGAAGGAAATAAACAAGATTAAGGCTGAAATAAAGAATGGAAAAATAGTAGAGAAAGACAATGAAGCTGAAGCCAGAAACTGGTTCTTTGAAAAGATCAATAATTGACAAACCTTTAACTACACTGACCAAGAGAAAAGACAAGAAAATTAAAATTACTAAAACCAGAAATGAAAGAGGAGACATTACTATTGACCAAAAAAGAGTTAAGGGGAATGGGGTTAAGATGGCAGAGAAGGAGGGGGACCAAAATTGTTCTCATCCCTCAAATACAGCTGTTTTGAGCTGAGATCACTTGAAACATCCAGGATATTGATCTGCAGAATAGCAGAAGAATCTCCACAGCTAGAGGGAGATAACTTGGCAGGATCAAGCCTTAAAGTTTTTTGATTCTCTGTTTTTCCTTTCTCCTCTTTCATTTTTCTCTTTTTATGGCATAAGGCTTTTACTCCCCTTATTTTCCCAGCGTTACTTCAACAAATCAAAGCACACCTACTTAAAAATCCAAACACTCCACCATGACAAGCAAGGAGGAGCTCTGCAGAGGACTGACCAGTGAGACAGAGCAGCCAAAATGCAACAACAGAGTGCACACGACATGTGGCAGAAACACTTCCTGGAGTGCTAGGCCCTGGACAGGATGATACTTTCTTTTTTTAAATGTTTTATTTATTTCTAGGAGAGAGAGAGAGACAGCGTGAGCAGGGGAGGGTCAGAGAAAGAGGGAGTCACAGACTCCGAAACAGGCTCCAGGCTCTGAGCTGGCAGTCAGCACAGAACCCGACGCGGGGCTCGAACCCGCGAACCGCGAGATCATGACCTAAGCGAAAGTCGGACGCCCAACCAACTAAGCCACCCAGGCGCCCCATGATACTTTTTTAATGTAGTAGTACTCTCAGGTGCAAGACACATAAAAAGCTTTTAAAACATGCAAGTGACAAGAACCTAGTCAAAATGACAAGATTTTCTCCCCAAAAGAAAGGCCAAAAAGAAATCAGAGCCAGAGAATTGCTCAAAATAGATATAAATAGTATATATGAACAAGAATTTAGAAAAACAGTCATAAGAGTAATACCTGGGCTTGAAAAAAGCATAGAAGACACCAGAGAAACTCTTGCTACAGAGATCAAAGACTTAAGAACTAGCCAGGATGAATTTTAAAATTCTATAACTGAGATGAAAAATAAACTAGATATAGTGACAGCAAGGATGGAAGAAGCAGATGGCAGAATAGGTGAAATAGAAGATAAAATTATGGAAAATAATGAAGCTGAAAGAAAGAGGGAAAGGAAATTACTAGATCATGAGGAGACAGAGAACTAAGTGATTCCATGCAATGAAACAATATCCATATCAAAGGAGTGCCAGAAGAAGAAGAGCAAGAGAAAATGGCAGAAGGTTTATTTCAACAAATTATAGCTGAGAACTTTCCTAATCTAGGAAAGGAAACAGGCCTCCAAGTCCAAGAGGCACAGAGAACTTTCTTCAAAATCAACAAAAACAGGTCAACGTGATGACATACGTTTCCCAGTGAAACTGGGAAAATACAAAGGTAAAGAGAGAATTCTGAAAGAAGCTAGGGTAAAAGGTCTTTAAGCTACAAGAGTAGATCCATAAGGTTAGAAGCAGACTTGTCTACTAAAATTTGGCAGGCCAGAAGAGAGTGCAGGAAATATTCAATGGGATGAATAGGAGAAATATGCATCCAAGAATCCTTTCTCCAGCAGGACTATCATTTGGAATAGAAGAAAAGATAACGACTTTCCCAGACAAACAAAAACTAAAGGAGTTCATGACCACTAAACCAGCTCTGCAAGAGGTCCTAAAGGGGACTCTGTGAATGAAAAGGAGCAAAGAGTACAAAGGACCAGAAGACATCACCACAAATATGAAATCTACAGATAACACAATGGAACTAAATTCATATCTTTCAATAATCACTCTCAATGTAAATGGGCTAAATACCCCAATCAAAAGATATAAGTATCAGAATAGATTTTTTTTTTTAAAAAAAGACCGTCTACATGCTGCCTACAAGAGACTCATTTTAGATCTGAGGACACCTGCAGTTTGAAAGTGAGGAGATGGAGAACCATCTATTATGCTAATGGACATCAAAAGAAAGCTGGAATAGCCATACTTATATCAGAAAAACTAGATTTTAAAACGAAGACTGTAATAAGAGATGAAGAAGGGCATTATATCATAATTAAGGGGTCTATTCATCAAGAAAAGCTAACAGTTGTAGATATTTATGGCCTTAACTTAGAAAACCCAAATATATAAGTAAAGTAATCACAAATATAAGCAAACTTATTGATAATAATACTACAATTGTAAGAGACTTAATACTCCACTTACAGCAATGGACAGATAATCTAGGCAGAAAATCAATAAGGAAACAACAGCTCTGAATGATACAGTGGACCAGATGGACTTAAGAGATATATTCAGAACATTCCATCCTAAAGCAACAGAATACACATTCTTCTTGAGTGCACATGGGGCATTCTCCAAAATAGATCACATATTGGCTCATAAAACAGCCCTCAACAGGTACAAAAGGATTGAGATCATACCATGCATATCTCCAAATTACAATGCTATGATATTTGAAATCAATCACAAGAAAAAAATTGGAAAGCACCCAAATACATGGAAGTTAAAGACCATTCTACTTGAGAATGAATGGGTTAACCAGAAAGGTAAAGAAGAAATTTAAAAATACATGGAAGCAAATGAAAATGAATACACAACAGTCCAACCCTTTAGCATCCAGCAAAGGCAGGCCTAAGAGGAAAATACATTGCAATTCAGGCCTATTTCAAGAAGCAAGAAAAGTCCCAAATACACAACCTAATTTTATACCTAAAGGATCTAGAAACTGAGCAGCAAATAAAGTCCAAAGCCAGCAGAAGAAGGGAAATAATAAATATTAGAGCAGAAATAAATGATATAGAATCCAAAAAAAAATAGTAAAACAGATCAATGAAACTAAGAGCTTGTTTTTTGAAAGAATAAACAATATTGATAACCCCCTAGCCAGACTTCTCAAAAAGAAGAGAGGACCCAAATAGATAATCACAAATGAAAGAGGAGACATCACAACCAACACCACAGAACTACAATTATAAGCGAATACTTTGAAAAATTATATGCCAACACACTGGACAATCTGGAAGAAATGGACAAATTCCTAGACACTCACACACTGACAAAACTCAAATGGTAAGAAATAGAAAATTTGAACAGGCTCACAGTGAGCAAAGAAATTGAATCAGTTATCAAAAATCTCCCAACAAATAAGAGTCCTGGGCCAGATGGCTTCCCAGGGAAATTCTACCAGACATTTAAGGGAGAGTTAACACCTGTTCTTCTCAAACTATTCCAAAAAATAGAAATGGAAGGAAAGTTTCCAAACTCATCAGTGAAGCCAACAATACCTTGATTCTAAAACCAGACAAAGACCCTACTAAAAAGAATTACAGGCCAATATCCCCGATGAACCTGGATGCAAAAATTCTCATCAAGATACTAGCAAATCAAATTCAACAGTACATTAAAAGAATTATTCACCATGATCAAGTGGGATTCATTCCTAGGCTGCAGAGCTGGTTCAATATTCACAAATCAATCAATACGATATACAACATTAATAGAAGAAAGAATAAGAACCATATGATCTTATCAATAGATGCAGAAAAAAGTATTTGACAAAATACAGCATCTTTTCCTGATAAAAACGGTCAAGAAAGTCGGAATAGAAGAAACATACCTTAATATCACAAAATCCATATATGAAAGGCCCACACCTAATATCATCCTCAATGGGGAAAAACTGAGAGCTTTCCCCCTAAGATCAGGAATGCAACAAGGATGTACACTGTCACTAATGTTGTGGAACATAGTGTTAGAAGTCAGCCTCAGCAATCAGACAACAACATTAAATAAGAGATATCCATATTGGCAAAGAAGAAGTCAAACTCTTACTCTTGACAATGACATGAATCTCAATATGGGAAACTCAAAAGACTCCACCAAAAAACTGCTAGAGCTGATACACGAATTTAGCAAAGTCGCAGGATATAAAATCAATGTATGGAAATTGACTGCATTTCCATATACCAATAATGAAACAACAGAAAGAGATATCAAGGAAGCAATCCCATTTACACTTGCACCAAAAACAATAAAATACCTAGGAATAAACCTAACTAATGAGGTAAAAGATTTGAATACTGAAAACTATAGAAAGCTTATGAAAGAAATAGAAGAAGATACATAGAAACAAAATATTCCATGTTCATGGATTGGAAGAACAAATATTGTTAAATGTCAATATTACCCAAAGGAACCTATATTTCAATACAATCTTTATTAAAATAACACCAGCATTCTTCACAGAGCTAGAACAAACCAATCCTAAAATTTGTATAGAACCACAAAAGACCCCAAATAGCCAAAGGAACGTTGAAAAAGAAAATGAAAGATGGAAGCATCACAATCCCAAACCTTAACCTGTATTACAAAGCTGTAATCATCAAGACAGAATGTATTAGCACAAAAACACACACATAGATCAATGGAATAGAACAGAGGCCAGAAATGGACCCACAAATATATGGCCAACTAATCTTCAACAAAGCAGGGAAGAGTGTCCAGTGGAAAAAAGACAGTCTCTTTAGCAAGTGGTGCTATGACACTCTCTGGACAATGAGATACAGAAGAATGAAACTAGACTGATATCTTACAACATACACGAAAATAAATTCAAAATGGGTGAAAGACCTAAAGGTGAGACAGGAAACTATCAGTATCCTGCAGGAGAAGACAGGCAGCAACCACTTTTATCTTGGCCACAGCATCTTCTTACTTGACATGTCTCTGGAGGCAAGGGAAATAAAAGCAAAAATCAACTATTGAGATCTCATCAAGATAGAAAGCTTCTGCCCATCAAAGGAAACAATAAACAAAACTAAAAGGCAACCAACAGAATGGGAGAAGATATTTGCAAATGACATATCAGATAAAGGGTAGTATCCAAAATCTATAAAGAACTTATCAAAGTCAACACCCAAAAAACAAATAATCCAGTGAAGAAATGGGCAAAAGATATGAAGACAAAAGAAGACATCCAGATGGCTAACAGACATGAAAAAATGCTCAACATCACTCATCATCACTCATCATCACTCATCATCAGGGAAATATATACCAAAACGATGATGATGAGATACCACCTCATCTGTCAGAGTGGTTAAAATTAACAACTCAGGCAACAACAGATGTTGGCAAGGATGTGGAGAAAGGGGATCCCTTTTGCACTGCTGGCAGAAATGCAAACTGGTACAGCCACACTAGAAAAAGGTATGGAGTTCCCTCAAAAAATTAAAAATTGAACTACCCTACAACTCAGCAATTGCACTACTAGGTATTTATCCAAAGGATACAAAAATGCTGTTTCAAAGGGAACATGCACCCCAATGTTTATAGCAGTACCACAGACAATAGCCAAAATATGGAAAGAGCACAAATGCCCATGGATTGATGAATAGATAAAGATGATGTGGTATGTGTATTCAATGGAATATTACTTGGCTATCAAAAAGAATGAAATCAAGCCATTTGCAACAACGTGGATGGAACTAGAGTGTATTATGCTAAGTGAAATAAGTCAGTCATAGAAAGACAAATATATGATTTCATCTGAGTGTCTGACTTCAGCTCAGATCATGATCTCGCAGTTTATGAGTTCAAGCCCCACATCAGGCCTGCTGTTGTCAGCCTGTCAGCACAAAGCCCTCTTTGGATCCTCTGTTCCCCTCTCACCCTCCCCCACTTGTGCTCTCCCTAAAACAAATAAATATAAAAAATAAGACACAAAACAGACACACATAAGGGAAGGGAAGCAAAAATAATATAAAAACAGAGGGAGGCAAACCATAAGATACTCTTAAATATGGAGAACAAACAGGGTTGCTGGCAAGGTGTTAAGTAGGGGGAATGGCTAAGGAGGTGAGGGGCATTAAGGAGGACACTGGTTGGGATGAGCACTGGGTGTTATACTTAAGTGAAGAATCAATAAATTCTATTCCTGAAATGTATATGTGTATAGATAGATAGATGGTAGATAGATAGATAGATAGATAGATAGATAGATAGATAGTTTTAAAAAGAAATCAACGTTCAAATGGAGGTAGAGGTTAAAATGATATCTAAAAGCCAAAAAATGCCAAAAGAAGCTACCAGTCCCCAGAAACTGGAAGAGCAAGGAATACACTTCTCTAGAAGGTTAGGAGGAACTATGACCCTGCAGATGTCTTGATTCTGAATTTCTAGGCTCTGGACTTATGAAAGAATAAATTTGTTGTTTTAAGCTAAAATATAAAAACATAAGTAAAGATTTTAAAATAAAAAAAGAACTAGCGAAACTAAACACGTGAAAAAAAAAATCCAATGAAGAAATGGGCAGGAGAGATGAACAGACACTTTTCCAAAGAAAACATCCATATAAATAACAGACACATGAAAAGATTCTCAACATCATTCATCATCAGGGAAATAAAAATCAAAACCACAACAAGATATCACCTCATAGCTATCAGAATGGCTAAAATTAACAACACAAGAAACAACAGATGTTGTTGAGGATGCAGAGAAAGAAGAACCCTCTTGCACTGTTGGTGGGAATTCAAACTGGTGCAGCCACTCTGGAAAACAGTATGGAGTTTCTACAAAAAAATTAAAAATAGAACTGCCCTACAACCCAGCAAATGCTCTACTAGGAATTTATCTAAAGGATACAAAAATGCTGATTCAAAGAGGTACATGCATCCCCAATGTTTATAGCAGTGCTATCAATAATAGTCAAACTATGGAAAGAACCCAAATGTCTATCAACTAATGAATAGATAAAAAAAAAGATGTGGTACACATATACAATGAAATACTACTCAGCAATGAAAAAGAATGAAATCTTGCCATTTGCAACAATGTGGATGAAACTGGAGGGTATTATGCTAAGTGAAATAAGTCAGTCAGAGACAGATATCATGATTTCACTCACATGTGGAATTTGAGAAGCTCAACAGATGAACACAGGGAAAGGGAAGAAAAAAATAAGATAAAAACAGAGATGGAGGCAAACCATAAGATTCTTAAAAACAGAGAACAAACTGAGGGTTGCTAGAAGAGGGTGGGTGGCTGGGAGGGTGGGTTAAATGGGTGACAGGCATTAAGAAGGGCAGTTTTCAGGATGAGCACTGGGTGTCACATGTAAGATATAAATCACTGGGTTATACTCCTGAAGCCAAGACTACACTGTCTGTTAACTAACTTGAATATAAATTTTTAAAATTCATCAATTATATTTTATACACTAACCATTCTAAAAATGAACCAACAAAAAATGAAATAAGAAAACAATTCCATTTACAATAGCATCAAAAACTCAAAATACAAAGGAATAAATTTAACAAAAGAAATATAAAATGAATACTCTGAAAACTACAAAATATTGTTGAAGGGGATTAAAGAAGAACTAAGTAAATGGGGGGGGGGGGAGAGTGCCATGCTCATGGATCAGAAGACTTTATACTGTTAAGATGGTGATGGCAATACTGCCAAACTAATCTATAGATTCAACATACTCCCTATCAAAAGTAAGCTGGCGCATATCATAGTAAAAATGGCAAAACACAAGGACAAAGAGAGAATTTTGAAAGCAGCTAGGGAGAAAAGGGCCCTAACATACAAAGGGAAACCTATCAGAGTGGTGACAGACCTATCTACTGAAACTTGCCAGGCCAGAAAGGAATGGCAGGAAATCTTCAATGTGATGAACAGTAAAAATATGCAGCCAAGAATCCTCTATCCAGCAAGCCTG
>NW_024082649.1:112120-129166 GCF_003009895.1 Hyaena hyaena
AAAAAAAAAAAAAAAACAAAAAGAGCATAATTGAGGGCTCATCAGCCATTAAAAAAAAAAAAAGTAAGCTGGCTCCCTTGCAGAAATTGACAAACTGGGGCGCCTGGGTGGCTCAGCTGGTTAAGCGTCCGACTTCTGCTCAGGTCATGATCTCACGGTTCATGGTTTCGAGCCCCACGTCGGGCTCTGTGCTGACAGCTCAGAGCCTGGAGCCTGCTTCAGATTCTGTGTCTCCCTCTCTCTCTGACCCTCCCCTGCTCACATTGTCTCTCTCTCAGAAATAAATAAAAAAACATTAAAAAAAAAAAAAAGAAATTGACAAACTGATCCTAAAAGTCATATGGAAATTCAAGTCGCACAAAGCAGCCAAAAAACAATCTTGAAAAGAAAAAAAAAAAAGAACAAAGCTGGAGCACTAATAGTTCCTGACCTTAAAACTTGCCACAAAATTATACCAATGAAGAGAATGTGGTACAGGGTTAAGGATAGACATTTAAATCAATGGAAAAGAATTGAAATTCAGCAATGAACTCCCACATCTATTGATCAATTGATTTTCAACAATGGGTCCCAAACATTTCAACAGGGAAAGGACAGTTCTTTCCAATAAATGATGCCAGGATAACTGGATATCCACTTGCAAAAGAATGAAGTTGGATCACTACCTCACACCAGCTACAAAAATTAACTCAAAATGTATCAAAATGATACCAGCAAAATGTCAGAATAGAAATTCCCAGCTCTTATTCCCACACAAAAATACCAATTAACAACAATATATGGGCCAAAATTCCTTTATTAGGATTCCAGAATCCAGTTAAGAAGTTGGAGTACCCCAGGTGAACACCAGGCTGAGAAACTGCACTGAAACCAGTAAGAAGGATAATTTTAACTTTGCTCACATCAGCCCCTCACCCACACTGGTACACTCCAGCATCTGGAAAGAACACCCAGACTCACTACTTCACTTTCAAGGGGAAGGAGAAGAGTATAATGTGTCTCAGACGGCTGCCGAAAGGACTAGTTTCTTTATTGCCTCAATCAGAGAACTGATGGAATTGACATAGTGTGGATGCCTGGAGGCTATGGAGAACAAAAAATAGCAAAGGGACATCTTGCTTCTTCAGGAAGGAGGGAGAGAAGTTAGGGTCTCACCTTTCAGGTTTTCAGAAAGCTGTCTAAGGAATTGGTATCTATCTACCTGCCTAGCGGTGCTGACAGGAAACCAGCATACTTTGGATGCTTCCTGGTCACTGAGAACAACTTACTGTTGTAGAACCAGAAAACTGAAATGCTGCAGACAGACACTAGGAGGAAGCAACAAAGAAAATTTTAAGTTACCCAGTCAAATGGAGAAAAAAAAATAGTGAAAGGAATGAAGAAAGCCTTTGGGACATATGGGATTTATCGAACACCTTTAAAAAGAAACAATCATTTGAATCGCAGAAGGAGAAGAGAGAACAGGGTAAGAAGCCTATTTAAATAAATAATGACAGAAAACTTCTCAAATATGGGGAAAGATTTGGACATCCAAGTTCATGAAGCTAGGAGGTCATCCTAAAATTTCAATCCAAAACACTCGTCCATAAGATGAATTATAATAAAATATAAAACAAAGAAAAATTTCAAAAGCCACAAGAGAAAAAAAATTCTCTCATGCAAGCAAACCACTCCCTCTAGGCTATCAACAGATTTCTCACCAGAAACACTGCAGGCCAGGAGAGAATGGAGTAATAAAGTCAACATGCTGAAATAAAAATAAGTCATCAACCAAGAATACTTTATGCAGTAAAGTTATCCTTCAGAAATGAAGACAAGATACTTTCCCAAATAAATAAAGGCTCAGGGAGTTCATCACTATTAGACCTGCTTTATGAGAAATGCTGAAAGGAGTTCTTCCAGCTGAAATGAAAGGATGATAACTAGTGACATGAAAACACATAAATATATACCACATGCTGGTAAAGGTAAGTATAGAATCAGATTCAGAATATCCTAATATTGTAATATGGTGGTACAACAACCACTTTAAGGGTTAAAGAAAAAATATATTAAAAATAGCAATAGTAAAATTATTTTTTAATGGATATACCCTATAAAAAGATGTAAATTGTGGGGCACTTGAATGGCTCAGTTGGTTAAGTGTCTGACTCTTAATTTAGGCTCAGGTCATGATCTCATGGTCCTGAGATCAAGCCCCACATTGGGCTCCACTCTGAGCATGGAGCCTGCTTCAGATTCTCTCTCTCTCTTTCTCTAAATAAATAAATAAATAAATAAATAAATAAATAAGTGAAAAAAAGGAAAAAGATATTCCGTGCAAATGGAAACCAAAAGAGAGAACAGGAGTAGCTATACTCATATCAGACAAAACCGACTTTAAGTAAAAAAACTGTAATAGGAGACAAAGGCCATTATATCATGATACAAGACATCAAGAGGATATAACAATTGTTATATATCTACCCAATATCAGAGCACGTATGTATGTAAAGCAAATACTAATTTATCTGAAGGAAGTAATAGATGACATTACAGCAATAGCAGGGAACTTCAATACACCCACTTTCATCAATGGAGAAATCATCCAGACAGAAAATCAGTATGAAAACACTGAACTTTAACTATACTTTAGACCAAATGGCCTTAAGACACATGACAGAATATACCCACCAACTTCAACAGAATATACATTCTTCTCAAGAACACATGGAACATTTTCCAGGATAGATCATGTATTAGGTCACAAAGTAAGTATCAGCAAATTTTAAAAGACTAAAATCATACAGCGTATCTTTTCTGACCATAATCATATGAAACTAGAAGTCTATAACCAGAGGAAAATGGGAAAATTCACAATTATTGGAAATTAAACAATACACTCCTTAAAAACAGTAGGTCAAAGATGAAGTAAAAGGGAAATAAAAGACAGTTTGAAACAAGTGAAAATGGAAACCACAACATAGCAAAATTTAGGGGATGCAGCAAAAGCAGTGCTAAGAGGGACATTTATAGTAATAACTACATTAAGAAAAATGATCTCACTTGTGTGGAACCTTAAAAAAACCCTAAACTATATATGCCGAGAACAGATTGGTGCTTGCCATTTGCAGGGAATGGGAGTGGGCAAAATGAGTGAAAGTGGGCAAGGGGTACAAACTTCTGGTTATAAAATAAATAAATTCTGGGGACATAATGTACAGCACAGTGACTATACTTAATAATACTGAACTGTATATTTGAAAGTTGCTAGGGATTCAGGGGTGGCTCAGTCGGTTAAGCCTCCAACTCTTGATTTTAGCTCAGGTCATGATATCATGGTTTCTAAGTTCAACTCCCAAGTCAGGCTCTGCACTGACAGCATGGAGCCAGGTTGGGAGACTCTCTCTCTCTCTCTCTCTCACTTTGTCCCTCTCATGCTCTGACTCTCTTTCAAAACAAATAAATATTAAAAACAAAGAAAGTTGCTAAAAGAGTAGATAGGAAAAGTTCTCATTACAAGAAAAAAAATTGTAACTATGTATGGTGATGGGTGTTAGCTAGACTTATTGTGGTCATCGTTTTCCAATATATACAAATGTCAAATCATTACATGTATATATAAACCAGTATAATGTTACATGCCAATTATACTTCAATTTTTCAAAGTGACTTAAATTAGAAATACATGTTTATTAAATTAATTAATGGATGTTCCATATAAAAATTAAGATCTTTTTAAATATACATGGAGACTTTAAAATCCATAAAAGAAAAATAGATATACTTTAGTATAGAAACATAAAAAACACTTCTATATGGCAAAATATACTATAAGATCAGTATAAATTATATAGGATAAAAATATTTGTGATATAGATAGAAGACGAAAGGTAATATCTATATTTTAAAAAGAACTTTCTCAAACTGAAAAAAAATTTTTCAAATAAAAATGGGAAAAGAATTAAATTGATAAATCAAAGAAAACCAACCAAAAATGACAACATGCTCAAACTCACTGGTAGTATGTAGGAATTAAAATTAAAGTAACAATGAGACATCACACTGCCAGAATGTAAGACTGCTATTGCTTTTAGAGATAAGAGAGGGTACTCATAACTTGGTGGAAATTAAAAGAACTACAAAATTCTTGAAAAATACTCTAACAAAACTTTGAAAATTGAAATTAATGCCCTCTGATATGTCAAATCCACATTTGAAAATAAATTTCACAGAAATGAAAGCACCAATATTTTAGAAATATGTAAATAATGAGTGCCTGGGTGGCTCAGTAGGTTAAGCATCAGGCTCTTGACTTCAGTGCCAGTCATGATCTCAAGGTTGGTGAGACTGAGCCCAGCATCTTGCTCCAGGCTGACAGCACAGAGCCTGCTTGGGATTCTCTCTGTCCCTCTCTCTGTGTCCCTCCCCTCCTCATGCTCTCTCACAAAATAAATAAATAAATGTAAAAATTTTTGGTTTTTTGCATTATTATGGTTTATGAGGGCTAACGAACACCTGAAACAAAGTACTCATCAACAGGTGAATAATAGAATATATCAATGATTTACCCCACATTATGGGGTAATACACAGCTATTAAAAATATCATGGGGTGGGGCGCCTGAGTGGCTTAGTCGGTTAAGCGTCCGACTTTCGCTTAGGTCATGATCTCGCGGTTCGTGGGTTCGAGCCCCGCGTCGGGCTCTGTGCTGACTGCCAGCTCAGAGCCTGGAGCCTGTTTCAGAGTCTGTCTCCCTCTCTCTCTGACCCTCCCCCGCTCACCCTGTCTCTCTCTCTCTCTCTCTCCTAGAAATAAATAAAACATTAAAAAAATATATCATGGGGCAACTGGGTGGCTCAGTGGTTTAAGCATTTGATTGCAAGTTCACACGGCATGTTGGGCTCCACACAAGGTGTGGAGACTACTTTTAAAAATAAAAAACACAGGGGCGCCTGGGTGGCTCAGTCGGTTAAGCGGCCAACTTCAGCTCAGGTCATGATCTCAAAGTTCATGGGTTTGAGCCTCATGTCAGGCTCTGTGCTGACATCTCAGAGCCTGGAGCCTGATTTAATTCTGTGTCTCCCTCTGTCTCGGACCCCACCTGACTCATGCTCGGTTTCTCTCTGTCTCAAAAATAAATAGACATAAAAATTTTTAATAAAATAAACATAAAAAAACAAAAAAAGAAATTGGATACTTATCTGACATACAGACATATCAGATTTGTAGGGCTTTTCAAAAGTGTTGGTGATTGAGGAAATGTAAAACGCATTATCTATCCTAAAAAACTGTCTAAAATAAACAAACTAAAAGCCACCAGATGTATGCATGTATATAAGCAATTCAGTGATGGCAAATAAATATGTGAAAGGAAAATCACAAGACTGTTTGTACTGGATACCTAACAGGAAAGGTTGATGTTTCCCCCCAAAAAATGAGGAGGGACCAAGCCAAAAATCTTTTTTAAATTAAAAAAAATTTTTTTAATGTTTATTATTTTTGAGAGGGAAAGAGAGAAAGACAGAACATAAGAAGGGGAGGGACAGAGAGAGAGGGAGACAAAATCCAAAGCAGGCTCCAGGCGATCAGCACAGAGCCTGACATGGGGCTCGAACCCAGGAACTGTGAGATCGTGACTTGAGCTGAAGTCGGGCGCTTAATCGACTGAGCCACCCAGATCCCCCAAAAATCTTTTCTTAACAGACACAAAAATGCACCTTTAAGGGGCATTTATGTAAAAGGTATGTGCTCTTTAAAATAAAACATGTACATAGGTATACATATAAATTTTATAAAGACATTTAAAGTTTTAAAATTCTGCTTAGCCTCATTAAGACAAATCTTTTCTTAAATGCTTAAGTATTCACAACTTGTGGTGTCTTGTAAAGCTCATATAGAAAATAAATGATTATAGGAGTGCCTGGGTGGCTCAGTAGGTTAAGCAGTAAACTTCGGCTCTGGTCGTGAGTTGAGCCCGAATCAAACTTTGCGCTGATCCTTTGTCTCCCTCTCTCTCCGCCCCTTCCTCTCTCTCTGCTCCTCCCTTGTTTCCGCTTTCTCAAAAATAAGTAAACATTTTAAAAGGAAATAAACAATTATAAACCCTTTGTAATCCAAAAAACCCCCACAAATGATTAGCATTATGGGCAATTTATTAAGGCTTTTTACTAAAATTTTATCTGAATAATAATTCAGGGGTGCCTGGGTGGCTCAATCGGTTAAGTGTCCGACTTCGGCTCAGGTCTATATCTCACGGTTTATGGGTTCGAGCCCCGCGTCGGGCTCTGTGCCAACTGCCAGCTCAGAGCCTGGAGCCTGCTTTCCATTCTGTCTCTCTCTTTCTCTGACCCTCCCCTGCTCACACTGCCTCTCTCTCTCTCTCTCTCTCTCTCTCTCTCTCTCTCTCTGAGAAATAAATAAGACATTAAAAGTTTTTTTAATAATTCAATCCATAATGTCAATGATACCCACTAAATACCATAACTACGAGAAAATTAAAAAATAATCTTACAATTGAGAATGAATCATAAACGATAAAACTGTGAATAAAGCTAACATAGTAAGACAGTTATAAATACGAACTCACCTCTTTCAAACGTTCTAAATCAGCTTCTCTTTCACCCGTTCCCTCTGTAGAACTTAGACACGGGGGAAGGCTGGGGCTAAAGGCCATGAGGTCGGTCTTGGGCGCGCCCTCCCCAGAGCACAACCTCTGCCGCCTCTGCTGCGAGTACGACCAGCTCCCCACCGCGCTGGAACACACCAGCGTGGGCTTCCCAGGCGCGCACGCGCCCACCGTGGGCGGCGCCGAGCACCGCAGCGCCGTGTACAGCAGCAGCGTGAGCACCAACAGGCTGGACACGGCGCAGATGGCGACGATCAGGTACACGTTGACGTCCACCAGCGCCGCCTCCGCGCCCGCCGCGCCCGCCAACGCCCGCGACGACGCCTTGGGCGCCTGGCCGCTCTCCACCAGCGACAGCAGCACAGTGGCCGTGGCCGTCAGCGCCGGCTCGCCGTGGTCCTTGACCAGCACCAGCAGGCGCTGGCGCGGCGAGTCCGCCTCGTCCAGGCTGCGCGTCGTGCTGATCTCGCCCGTGTACAGCGCCACGCGGAACGGGCTGCGCGCGCCCCCCGCCGCCGGCTGCAGCTCGTACGACAGCCACGCGTTGTAGCCAGAGTCCGCGTCCACCGCGCGCACCTTCGCCACCACGTGGCCCGCGCCCACCGACCGCCACACCAGCTCGCTCACCGCGCCCGCGCCGCCGCCCGCCCCAGGCAGCGGCAGCAGCGCGGGCGCGTTGTCGTTCTCGTCCAGCACGAACACCTGCAGCGTCACGTTGCTGCCCAGCGGAGGCACGCCCGCGTCGCGCGCGCTCACTTGGAACTGCAGCAGCTCCAGCTCCTCGTGGTCCAGCGGCTGCAGCGCGTACACCTTGCCGCTCTCCGCGTGCACCGACACGTAGCTCGACAGCGCACGCTCGCCCACCCGCCGCTCCACCAGCGAGTAGGACACCCGCGCGTTCTCCCGCGCGTCCGCGTCCCGCGCGGACACCGTGAAGATGTGGCAGCCGGGCGGGTTGTTCTCCCTCACGAACACCGTGTACTCGGGCTGCGCGAATGCCGGCGCGTTGTCGTTCACGTCGGCCACCTCCACGGACACGCTGGCCGTGGCCCACAGCGAAGGCGAGCCTCCGTCCCGCGCGGTCACTACTAGAGTATAGTCCGACACGCTCTCGCGGTCCAGGGCGCTGTCCAAAACCAGCGAATAGTAGTTCTTGAAGGTGGACACAAACTTGAAGGGAACATGGGATGTTAGTGAGCAGGACACCTGCCCGTTGGCGCCAGAGTCACGGTCGGACACGCTGATCAAGGCTATGACGGTGCCCACCTGAGCATCTTCTTGCACAGGGAGTGACAGAGAAGTGATGGTGATTTGTGGGATATTATCATTTACATCTAATACTTCCACCAAAATGGTACAATGACCTGCCATTGGAATATTCCCCTTGTCTATTGCCTCCACCGATATTTCATACAATTTTTTTTCTTCGAAATCTAGTTTACCTTTTGTTCTAATTTCTCCACTGTTGGGATTGATGGTAAATGCATTCAGCACCGCAGGGGATACAGGCCTTCTAAATGAGTAGATTATGTCTCCATTCGTACCTTCATCAAGATCTGTGGCATTTAGATTGATCACTAACGTTCCATTAAATGCGTTCTCAAATACTGTCACTTTATAAATGAATTGGTCAAATTCAGGGGCATTGTCATTCACATCCAGAACTGCGATCAGCAGCTGAACTGTACCGGTCATCTCTGGTTTTCCCGCATCGTTGGCTGTCAATAATAAACTATGCTCCTGAATTTGCTCTCTGTCCAATGATTTTCTCAACACAAGTGACAACGAAGACGTTTGTTCACGATTGTTTTGTGTGCCCAAAGCGAAATAGTCGTTGGGATCGATTCGGTAGGTCAAGGCTGAGTTTACTCCAATATCTGCATCGGATGCGCCATCTAGTGGAAACCGAGTTTCTGGAGGTCTAGATTCTGCAATGATTATTCTTTTCTTAGCTTCAGGGAACACAGGCGGGTTGTCGTTAATATCTTTAACCTCCACCTCCACATGAAAAACCTGCAGCGGCCTGTCTACAATCACCTCCAGGTGGATGCTGCACTCCGCGTTCCGCCCGCACAACGCCTCCCGGTCAATCCGAGAATTCACAAACAAAATGCCATTCTGCAGATTTACCTCCAGAAGGTCCTCGCGATCTTTGGATACCACCCGGAATTGGCGTGGCACCAGCTCTGCCAGCTCCAGCCCCAGGTCCTGGGCGAGTCGGCCCACGAAGGTGCCGTGTTTGGCCTCCTCCAGGACCGAGTAGTGGACCTGGCCGCTCCCGGCCTCCCAGGATGTGAGGAGCAGTAGCGACAGGAGAAAACTCGCAGCTCCTGGGCCTCCCCTCCAGGAAAACAGCATGGTACACTGAAAAGGATTCAAAGTTACCTTAATGTATATGTAATACCTTACCGCAAACTGATTCTCACAGCCTTCTAGTGGAGGAGGATTCACTAGAGGTTTTCCGCTATCTGCCAAATTTTCTGCAAGAAGGGAAGAAGCGGAGGCACTTTCTTCAGGCAAATGTTCTCAGTGAAGAGCGACACCAAGCGCATGAATGTGTAACTGTAAAAATGATTCAGTCTTCCTATTTTCCGTTGATGTAGAGGTTTTTTCTTGCATTTCGTGAGGTTTTTCACAGCAAATACCCAATGGAAGATTAAATGTCTCTTTCCAGAAGCAGTAAATCACTATATTCTTCTTTTTATTGGATGCTAGTTGAAAATTGGTTGATGAATTCCATTTTTCCCAAAAATACATTTTTGCAGAAACTTTCATGAAGAATTTTGAAAGAAGAATATTCAACATTTACTTTTGGAAATTAGTTTCCAGTTCTGCCTAGTTTTGGTGGTTTTGTTTGGGAATATCTTTTTCCTATAATATTTATTTAGAACTGGTCACTCAACAGACATTGACTCAAAATGGAAACATAATCAATTATAAGAATAAAACAGGTGATTATGAAAATATTAATAAGTGATATACCAGATTTTAAATAAATATACTGTGTTTGTAACTTGCCCCAAATATGACAACGAAATGTGGATAAAATAATTGTATTTAAACAAAGTGTCCTGTCAATGTGTGTACAAGTTTGTATGTGAGCACATTTGTGCATAAACAAAATAATTTAGACCCTTAAAATATAACAATTCTTTAAATTTCTCTTTGTATAAAACATGCTAAGAAGTATCATCCTATGTATTTGATGGAATTTAGATTACTACAAATAAGCTCAACTTCCCTCTTCTCTTCCCCATCTTACACCACCACTGGGAAAAACATTACTATCATTAAATTGAGTCTGATAGTCCAAAAATCAACAGGTAGATGGCTAACACATCCTT
Organism: Hyaena hyaena; assembly: GCF_003009895.1. NCBI lineage: Eukaryota > Metazoa > Chordata > Mammalia > Carnivora > Hyaenidae > Hyaena > Hyaena hyaena. The sequence continues at coordinate 122,072 of NW_024082649.1, forward strand.
AGCAAGGAAGAAAGAAAGGGGTTTTACATTCACCTACTGCTGCAACTATCTTTACCAAGCTGCAAAGTTCCAGGTGAAATAGTGCTATGAAAGATGCAGTACAGAGGCTCCTGAGTGGCTCAGTTGGTTAAGTGTCCAACTTCAGCTCAGGTCATGATCTCACAGTTTGACTTGGAGCCCCGCAGCCAGCTCTATGCTGACAGCTTGGAGCCTGGAGCCTACTTCGGATTCTGTGTCTCTCTCTCTCTGCTCTTCCCCCACTCGTGCTCTGTTTCTCTCTCCCTCTTTCTCTCTTAAAAATAAATATTTAAAATTTTTAAAAAGAAAGATACAATACAGCTCCAACAATTATCTTGCCTATTCTATGCACAACTCTGCAGGAAACAGTAGTTGAGTTCATTTTTGTATTTTTGCTCATCTCTGAAAATTTGATATTCTCTTACTCTCATCCTCCTCTCTTGTTCCATTACTTTTATTAACACAGTTTTACTCTTATAGTGGAAACAGTTCTTTGATTCTTTGTAGTTATTCTTATCTATCAAGCTCCACCATGTGTCCCTTTCCTCTCCGCCTAACCTGGACTACATGATCTACTATTTAAAATATGTCAGACACCCCAAAAGCACTTAACTACTTACAGTACTCCTCTAACATTTCCCTCAGCTTCCAACACACAGCCTAACTATTCATTTTCTCCCTGTTATTGAGCTTCTCCATTTAGAGATGCCACTTCACCATGATCTCTGTATTCTCTACAAGTTTACTCTCGCCTTTACCTTGACTGGACTCTCAAATTAATTCATGACTCTTTCCTCCTGCATACAGAGATTCTTCTAGATTTTCTTCTCTCTCTTTTCAAATTCCCAGCCTCATTCCCACCATTTCATTCTCAGATAATTTACCCAGATAGGTAAGTAATTAAATATGAACTCGATGGTTCTCTTCTTATATCAACATTTTTCTTTATATTCTCTATTTTTTCATTCCCTACTAAGGAAAAATGGTCCCCACTTTTAAAGCCCATCTTATATTCTTAAACTATTATTCTCTTCTATTATTTTTCATATTTTCTTCTTTATCTACATTCTTAATCTGCCTCACCTTCAGCATCTCCTTCTTTCCTTACTTCTTTTCCTCACACTACAAAAATACTCAAGTATCTTTAAATATGTATACACACATGTACACATATTGTACACACATACATTTAAACTTGCCATCTCTTGGGGGAAACACTTGTTCTGTTTATCTCCTTCTCTTCACCTCAAACTTCTAACATTTACTTAATGTATTGTACTTTGAGTTTTATTTCAGCTGTCTGTTGTATAACCTTATGATTTTAAGCCTATTATAGTGGGTTGAATGGCAAATCCCCTAAAAGATATGCCCACATATTAATCCCTGGAACCTGTGAATATTACTTTCTATGGCAAATCATGTGATTAAGCTTAGGGTCCTGAGAAAAGGAGCTTAACTTCGATTCCCTAGGTAGGCCCTAAAGTGCAATCACATGTATCCTTACAAAGCAAACAAACATATGGAGAAGAAGATATTCAGAAGAGGAGGCAATGTTTTGACAAAATACAGCAGCCATTCTTGATTTTTTAAAAACCCCTCAATAAAGTAGGGATAGATGGAATATACCTCAAATTCATAAAGGCCATGTGTGAAAGACCCACAGCTAATATCATCCTCAATGGGGAAAAACCAAGAGCCTTTCCCCTATGGTCAGGAACAAGACAAGGATGTCTAATCTCACCATTATTATTTAACTCAGTACTAGAAATCTTAGCTTCAGCAATCAAACAACAAAAAGAAATAAAAGCATCCACACTGGCAAGGAAGAAGTCAAACTTTTACTACTTGCAGATGACATGACACTCATGTAGAAAACCTGAAAGACTTCACCAAAAAACTTCTAGAACAAATATATAAATTTAGCAAAGTTTCAGGATATAAAATCAACATTGAAAAATCTGTTGCATTTCTATACACCAATAACGAAGCATCAGAAAAAGAAATCAAGGAAGCAATCCCATTTGGAATTGCACCAAAAATAATAAAACACCTAGGAATAAACCTAACGAAAGAGGTAAAAGATCTGTACTCTGAAAACTATAGAACACTTATGAAAGAAATTGAAGAGGGCACAAGGCACAAAGAAATGGGAAAGCATTCCACGCTCATGGATTGGAGAAGAAATATTGTTAAAATGTCTATGCTACCCAAAGCAATCTACACATTCAATGCAATCCCTATCAAAATACCACCAGCATTTTTTGCAGAGCTAGAGAAAACAATCCTAAAATTTGTACAGAATCACAGAGGACCCCAAATAGCCAAAACAATCCTGAAAAAAATCCTGGAGGCATCACAATTCTGGATTTCAAGCTAATTACAAAGCTACAGTCAAGACGGTACAGTACTGTCACAAAAACAGACACATAGACCAATGGAATGGAATAGAGAATCCAGAAACGGACCCACAAATACATGATCAACTAATCTTTGACAAAGCAGGAGAGTATCCCATGGAAAAAAGACAGCCTCTTCAACAAATGATGTCGGGAAAACTAGATGGCAACATGCAGAAGAATGAAATTGGACCACTTTCCTACACCATACACAAAAATAAACTCAAAATGGATGAAAGACCTAAATGTGAGACAGGAAACCATCAAAATCCTAGAGGAGAACACAGGCAGAAACCTCTTTGACCTCATCCGGAGCAAATTCTTACTAGTCTCGTTGCCAAAGGCAAAGGAAACAAAAGCAAAGATGAACTATTGGGACCTCATCAAGATAAAAGGCTTCTGCACAGCAAAGGACACAATTAACAAAGTAAAAGGCAACCTACAGAATAAGAGAAGATATTTGCAAATGACATATCTGATAAAGGGTTAGTATCCAAAATCTATAAAGAACTTATCAAACTCAACACCCAAAAAACAAATAGCCCAGTTAAGAAATGGGCAGAAGACATGAATAGATACTTTTCCAAAGAAGGCATACAGATGGCTAACCAACACATGAAAAGATGCTCCGCATCACTCATCACCAGGGAAATACAAATCAAAACCACATTGAGATACCACCTCACAGCTGTCAGAATGGCTAAAATTAACAACACAAGAAGCAACAGGTGTGGTTGAGTATGCAGAGAAAAAGGAACCCTCTTGCACTGTTGGTGGGAACGCAAACTGGTGCGGCCACTCTGGAGAACAGTATGGAGGCTCCTCAAGAAACTAAAAATGGAACTACCCTACAATCCAGCAATTGCACTATTAGGTATTAACCCAAAGGATACAAAATTACAGATTTGAAAGGGTACATGCAACCTGATGTTTATAGCAGCATTATCAACAATAGCCAAACTACGGAGAGAACCCAAATGTTCAGACTGATGAATGGATAAAGAATATGTGGTATATGTATACAAGTAATTCAGCCATCAAATAGAATGAAATCTTGCCATTTGCAATGATGTGGATAGAGCTACAATATATTATGCTGAGCAAACTAAATCAATCAGAGAAAGATAAACACCATATGATTTCACTCATGTGGAATTTAAGAAACAAAACAGATGAACAAATGTGAAGGAAGGGGAGGAGGAGAAGGAAACAAACTACAAGCGAATCTTAATGATAAAGAACAAAGTATGAGTTGATGGAGAGAGGAGAGTGGGAGATGGGCTAGGTGGGTTGATGGGTACTAAAGAGAACACTTGTGTGATGACACTGGGTGTTGTATGTGATGAATCACTGAATACCATTCCTGAAACCAGTATTGCACTATTAGTTAAAGCTAATAAACTAATAAAAATTTATTAAAACTAATAAAAATTTAAATTAAAAAATAAACATAGGGATGATCGGGGCGCCTGGGTGGCTTAGTCGGTTAAGCGTCCGACTTTCGCTTAGGTCATGATCTCGAGGCTCGTGGGTTCGAGCCCCGCATCGGGCTCTGGGCTGACTGCCAGCCCAGAGCCTGAAGCCTATTTCAGAGTCTGTATCTCCCTCTCTCTCTGACCCTCCCCTGCTCACGCTGTCTCTCTCTCTCTCTCTCCTAGAAATAAATAAAAATATTTTAAAAAATAATAAATATAGAGATGATAAAAAATAATGGTATTACTTAATGGAATAAAAAACAATCATTATATACGCATGTTTATATTATTCTTTATTTTTTATTTTTTGTTTTACTGGAAAGATTACATGCACCAAGTGCAATAAAAATAAAGCTTTTTGTCAAAAAATTATGTTATAGTGACAATAAACAGGATATTTTTACAAAAAATTTTTTGAATGTTGTTATACACCTATTCTAGTAATGGATTCAAACTGAACAGCCATTTGAAGAAAAATAGAGACAGAATTATTGATAATTCTGATAATATTGATAATTGTGAATTGATAATTCACAAAAGTGATAAAAAGTATCTATATAGAATATCTATAATTTGATTTATTAAATCACAAAAGATCTGAAAATATAGGCCTAACTGTTGATGTTCACCAGTTTATACTTTTTATTCTATATAGTTCCTAACATTGTATATTTCCTTGCAAAGAAGTTTTACATCTCAAAAAAATCATTTTAAATGTTTTAAGGATCAAAAAGATGACCACAAAAGAAGTTTAATCTTCAAATCTTGGAGAATCTCAAGTCCATATTAAAGGCTCAAAATTCAGGAAAAATAATTGCCTTGAAAAGAGCAATGGACAACCCAATGATTGCAGACTGGAATCTCGGACTAAAGTCTGAGATGTAGCCTCACCCCCTCCTCCAAATTTCTGATGCTCTGTAATAACTCCAGAGATAAAAACATCACTAAGGAATATAAATTTAACCAAGAGTGGACTAGAAATATGTTTCCATTGCATCCAAAAGAAATTAAATTGTTATAATAATAAAGTATAATAAATTACACTTTTGTCTTTTTGATATAGGATCAGACTTGACAAAAAATGTTCAATGTGACCTGTAATTATTAATCCACATTTATAAACAATGGATACACTCAGATTTTGTAAAAATAAAACTATACATGATTATAATTTTTAAAAAAGAAGAGGAGTAGGCGATGTGACCAGGGACACAGAGTGGTGTGGCCACAAGCCAAGGAATACAGATAGCCATCAGGAGATGCAAGAGACAACATATTTTCCCTTCGAACTTCAGAGGGTACAGCCCTCCCAACACTTTGATTTTGGACTTCTGGTTCACAGAATGAAGAGACAGTAATTTTTTGTTGTCTTAGGCCAGCCAGTTTTTGCTAATTTGCTACAGCAACCCCAGGAACGAACACACTTATTCACCTAAATTCTTTACTTGGACATGCTGTTTTCATTCTGTAATCTATCTCTTCTGGTTTTATTTTTTGATAGGCTGTTCCCTAAGGGAGTTACTCCCAAATCTACTTTTATAATCTCCCCTGAATTCGAGATCAACATGGCATTTCCAATCAAAATGGCATTCTCCAAGCACCACAACAGTAACATTTTCTTAAATGTTACTCTCCATTTGCTAGCTGGACAAGCATATATAAACCACATCTCCAACTGTTCTCTGCATCTTAGTTAAAGGCAATCTCATCCTCTAGGTGACCAAACTAAAAATATTAGTGTCATCCTCTACTTTTGTCTTTCTTTTATGATTTTTAATGAATCAGTCATTATTAGGTTGCCTCTACTTTCCCAATGCCTCTTGTACATGTTTCTTTCAATCCATTTTGACTGTCATGATTTGTCTCCATTACTTGATACCTCGAGTATTATAAAAAAAAATCTTTACTAGCTTTCCTACCTTCAGAATCTCCCCAGTTCCATCCTTCAAGTATGCATTCACTAGAGCAAATTCTGCTCATTTATTCATACTTAGTTCTCCATTAGTAAAATCTTCTGGTTGAAAAGTTATCTATCTTTCAAGGAACTCTTTAATAAAACATGCCTAAACTCTGGAACATACCCCAACTTCTACAATGGAGGGAATCACCTAGGTGGTTTACTTCATTAGCCATATATGAATAATATTACTGATGGAAAAATTCCATGTTCTCACTAAAGATATCTGAGATATTAGGAGGCAAAGGCAGGAAAGTTTAATGCCTTCACTATCAGGCTGAATGATTTAAGGCTTTATTTTCTAGTCAGAGAAGCCTCTGGATATTTTTGCAGTAAAAAGATGACAAGATGTTGGGGCATCTGGGTGGCTCAGTAGGTTAAGCTTCAGACTTCGGCTCAGGTCATGGTCTCACGGATTGTTAATAGGAGCCCAGCGTCAGGCTCTGTGGGAACAGCTCAGAGCCTGGAACCTGCTTCAGATTTTGTGTCTCCCTCTCTCTGCTCTTCCTCTGCTCACTCACTCTCTCAAATAAATATTTAAAAAAATTTTTAATTACAAGATGTAATTTACACTCTAGAAGATTCAACTGAGGGGTGGCCTGGTGTCTCAGTTAAATCTACTCTTGATTTCCTTGGTTTTTTAATTTTTTTTAAATGTTTTTTATTTATTTCTGAGAGAGAGAGAGACAGAGTGAGCAGGGGAAGGTCAGAGAGAGAGGGAGACACAGAATCTGAAACAGGCTCCAGGCTCTGAGCTAGCTGTCAGCACAGAGACTGTCGCAGGGCTCGAACCCACAAACGGCGAGATCATGACCTGAGCCACCCAGGCGCCCCTCGACTCTTGATTTCCACTCAGGTAATGACCCCAGGGTTTGTGAGGTGGAGCCCCACTTGGTTTCCGTGCTGACAGCGTGGAGTCTACTTAAGATTCTCTCTCTCTCCTTCTCTCTGTCACTCCCCTCTCAGGCGCTCCCTGCGGGCGCTCTCTCTCACTCCGAATAAACAAATTTAAAAAGAAAAGATAACACAAAGAAAAAAGAGAGGATTATTTTTACATTAGGAAAAAAGTTAATAAAGAACAATATGCTTAAATAATATCAGTGACTTACTTCGTTAGAAGAATGTAAACAATCTTCTCCTGATTGTGGAAGACAAGGACTGAAGGCCATGAGGTCGGTCTTGGGCGCGCCCTCCCCAGAGCACACCCTCTGCCGCCTCTGCTGCGAGTACGACCAGCTCCCCACCGCGC
>NW_024082650.1:0-1117 GCF_003009895.1 Hyaena hyaena
CAGGTATTTGGCAAGTACGGTCTTTCTATGCCCCGAGCGGAGATTTTTCTGTTTCGGACTCTCTCCTTTTCCCCTCTCACTCCCTGTAGAGGGCAGAGGGGGATCACCTCCCACCCTGGAGTCCCTGATCCCGGCTCGATTTTATCTTCCCTGGTTCGCACTCACGTTAGAAGTCTCTCTCAGTGGATTCTGCGTCCTTTTCTCCCAATCTCTCAGGTTTTGTAAGGTTTCCAATGGCTTCAGATATTTTCTGTGTGATGTATGGGCGCGAGTGCAAGTACGGAGCTCCTTACTTCTCCGCCATCTTGCCCTCTCTCCCAGGAATGCTTTTTTAATGGCAAAGAAAATTAAAAATAGTGTAAAGGATGTCAATTTTTAATTGAAACATTGCTCACACATTTGTTGTATTAGTCTTAGGCATACATCCTAGTCATTCCATATGTCTATAAATTATGTTGTACTTAACCACAGGTGTACCTATCATGTGAAAGCATGCAACACTATTATTACAGGATTGACTCTCTTCCATTGGCTGTAACTTATGTCTGTATGACTTATTCATACCGTAGCTGGAAGCCCTTATCTCTCTCTCAAAGCTGTCAATTTTTTATCTAAGTATTTTGGTGATAAACACAATTACCTGTTGTTCAGCCTGTGTAAATTGGTGGTCCAGTTTTCTGTGAACATTGCTTAAAGCATTACAAATGATGTCATTACATTCATAAATTCGGTTTCATTCTTCACTCACAAGAAAGTAGAAGGAAAAGATTTCTTTTTGTCCCCGGCCCTGTCTCGAAGATCCTTCCCAATCTAGAGAGCAGGCTTAGTTGCCCAGTGCCTCAGCTGAGCCGCCATGGCCTTCAGTATTGCAGGAATTCCCACGGTGGCCAGCAGATGGCGAGCGAGCACCACAAACCGAGAGGGGTGAGTTCCTCTGCGTGCACAGCGATGGCCAGCAGAGGGCGCCCCACTGGCTTTTCTGACCCAGGGCTCCTGAGAGCGGGAAGGGCTTCAGTTACCTCCAGAGGACTCAGGGCCTCTGCAGCTGCCTCAGGACAGAGAACAGAGCTGTGTTTCCAGCAGGTTCCGCCCCCCCCCCCCCCCCCCCCCCCCCCCC
>NW_024082650.1:1636-39806 GCF_003009895.1 Hyaena hyaena
CGTGTTTCATTCCTCACTTTCCCTGACAGTGTTTGGACAAGACGTAGTTTACTAAAGGGTCCGTGGATTCAGGGGCCCCACGACATCACATCATAGATGCACTGGATGGTTTGTTCCAGGTTCAGGCTTGTTTCTGGGGAGAAATCGTGACAAATTCAGAAGAACGGGAGCTGTATTCAGTTAGGATGTGAAATGCTCACTCTCAGGACCTTCTAGAAGAATAAGCTGGGACCCACTTTCCGACTCCTGCTGGAACCAGAGACCGAGGTAAGGGCACAAACTGTCCTCCTCGCGCCCCCATCATACATGCTTTTAAAAATTTTAATGGTTCTTTTTCCAGTAGTGAAATAATTGAAAATTAGAGAAAACCTGGTGGGTAGGTGTAATAAATCTTATGTTATTTTGTTTACTTCAAATTCCAGTTAGTAAAGCTACAGTGTAATACTAGTTTCAGGTGTACAATATAGAGCAGCACCTGCACACATCACCCAGTGCTCATCACAAGCGGGCTCCTTAATCCCCATCACTGTTTCACCCCTCCCCCGCCCACTGTGGAAACCCTCAGTTTGTCTCCTAGTTAAGAGTCTGTTTGTCACTGTCTCCTTTTTCCTCCCTTTGTTTTGTTTCATTTCCATGTGTTAGTGAAATCATATGGTATTTGTCTTTCTCTAATAGGCTTATTTCACCCAGCATAACATTCTCTAGTTCCATCCACCTTGTTGCAAATGACAAGATTTCATTTATTAAAGCTGAATAATATTCAATTCCATATACTACCTCTGTATACATTCCAGAGAAGACATCTTAATTTATTCATCAGTTGATGGATACATGGGCAGTTTCCGTAATGTGGCTGGTGTAGAAAATGCTGCTATAAACATCAGGGTGTGTGTATCCGTTTGAAATATTATTTTTGTATTCTTTGTGTAAATACCTCATAAATTGCTGGGTCCTAAGGAAGTCCTATCGTCAGTTTTTTTGAGGAATCTCCATAATGTTTTCGAGAGGGGCCGCACCAGTTTGCATTCCTACCAACAGTGCAAGAGGGTTCCTCTTTCCCTGCATCTTTGGCAACACCTGTTGTTTCACTATTCATCGATTTTAGTCATTTTGACCATGTGAGGTGTTATCTCATTGTACTTTTTTAAATGTTTATTTACTTTTGAGAGAGAGAGATTGAATGGGGAAGGGCAAAGAGAGAAGGAGACACAGAATCTGAAGCAGGGTCCAGGCTCTGAGCTGTCAGCACAGAGACCAATGCGGGGCTCCAATTCATGGATGATGAGATCATGACCTGAGCCTAACTGATCTGACACCTAACCGACTGAGCCGCCCAAGAGCCCCCTCATTGTGCTTTTGAATTGTATTTCCCTGATGATCAGTGTGGTTGAGCATCTTTACCTGTGTCTCTTGGCTATCTGTATGTCTTCTTTGGGAGAATGTATATTCATGTCTTCTGTCCATTTTTAATTGGATTTCTTGTTTTTTTGGTGTTGTGTCATTTTATATAGTTTGGACACTAACCCTTTATCAGATGTAGCATTTTAGTTTTCTTTTTTTTTTTTTAATGTTTTTATTTATTTCTAGGAGAGAGAGAGAGAGAGACAGCGCGAGCAGGGGAGGGTCAGAGAGAGAGGGAGTGACAGACCGAAACAGCCTCCAGGCTCTGAGCTGGCAGTCAGCACAGAGCCCGACGCGGGGCTCGAACCCACGAACCGTGAGATCATGACCCAAGCGAAAGTCGGATGCTCAACCGACTAAGCCACCCAGGTGCCCCAACATTTTAGTTTTCTTGATTGTTTCCTTGGTGACAGAAGCTTTTTATTTTTGTGAAGTCCCATTATTTTTGCTGTGTTTCCCTTACGTCAGGAGACATATCTACAAAGAAGTTTGTACAGTCAATGTCAAAGAAGTTACTGCCTGTGTTCTCCTCTGGGGATTTTATGATTTCAGGTTTCACACATAGGTCTTTATCCATTTGGAATTTAGTTTTGTGTATGTTGTAAGTAAGTGGTCTGTTTTTCTTGTTGTTGTTTGCATGTTGCTGTCTAGTTTTCCCAAAACCTTACAGTGAGGAGACTTTTTAAAGTATATTTATTTATTTTTGAGAGAGAGAGAGCATGCCAAAGAGGGGCAGAGAGAAATGGAGAGAGTGAGAAACCCAATAGGCTTTGCGCTGTCAGCCCAGAGCCCAATGTGGAGTTTGAGCTCATGAACCCTGAGGTCGTGGCCTGAGTTGGATCCAAGATTAGACGCTTCAGTACTGAGCCACCTATGCGCCCCAAGACTATCTTTTTCCATTGGATATTCTTTCCTGCTTTATTGAGGATTATTGACCGTATAGGTGTGAGTTCATTTCTGGGTTTCCATTCTATTAATTTATGTTTTTTTTTTTTTTTTTTTTTTTTTTTTTTTTACCAGTACCGTACTGTTCTGATCACTACAATTTGTAATATAACCGAATGTCTGGAATTGTGATGTCTCCAGCTTTGGTTTTCTTTTTTAAGTTTCTTTTGGCTGTTTTGGGTCTTTTGTTGTTTCATACAAAATTTAGAATTATTTATTCTAGCTCTGTGACAAATGTTTGTTAGTTTGATAGGGATTTCATTAAATGTGTAGTTTGTTTTGGGTAGTATACATATTTTAACAGTATTTGTTCTTCTCACCCATGAACATGGAATGTATTTCCATTTCTTTTGTCCTCCTCCATTTCCTTCGTCAGTGTTTCATAGCCTTTAGCGTACAAGTCTTTCACCTCTATGGTTAGGTTTATTCCTAGTATCTTATGGTATTGGATGCACTTGTCAATGGGATTGATTCCTTAATTTATCTTTCTGTTAATTCATGATTGGTCTATAGAAATGCAGCAGATTTCTCTACATTGATTTTTGTATATGGTCACTTGCTGAGTTTGTATATCCATTCAACAATTTTTAAGGGAGTCATTCAAGTTTTTTGTATAGAGAGCATCATGCCACTTACAAATAGCAAAAGTTCTACTTCTTCCTCACCAAGGTGGATGCCTTTTATTTCTTTTTGTTGCTGGATTGGTGTGGCTAGGACTTCCAGTATAATGTGAAATAATAGTGGTGAGGGGGGTCATCCTGTCTTTTTCCTGACCTTAGGGGAAAAGATTTCACATTTTTCCCATTGAGGATGAGATTAGCTGTGGGTTTTTCAGAGATGACCTTTATTACGTGCAAGTGTGGTGAGTATCAACCTACTTTGCTGAGGGGTTTTCTCATAAATCGATGTGACATTTTGTCTAATGCTTTTTCTGCATCTGTTGAAAGCATCCTATTGTTCTTCTCCTTTCTTCTATTTCTGTGATGCATCATGTTGATTGATCTGTGAATGTGGAACCACCCTTGCAGCCCAGAAATAGATCCCACTTGATTATGGCAAATGATTCTATTAATGTGTTGTCGAATTTAATTTGAAGGTATTTTAATGAGAATTTCTGCATACATGCTCACCAGGGTATTGGCCTGCTGTTTTATTTCTAAAAAATTTAAACATATTTTTAATGTTTATTTACTTAGAGAGAGAGAGAACATAAAAGTGAGAGAAGGGCAGAGAGACGGGGAGGGAGAGCATCCTGAACATGCTATCAGCCCACTATCAGTCCAGAATCCAGTGTGGGGCTAGAACCCAGGAACCACAATAGAATCACCTAATCCATAATTGATAGTAGGACACTCAATTGACTGAGCCACCCAGGCACCCCTGTAGGTTTCGTTTTTAGTAGAGTCTTTATCTGGTTTTGGTATCAGGGTAATGCTGACCTCCTGGAATGAATTTGGAAGCTTTCCTTTTTTATTTTTGGGATCATTTGAGAAGAATAGGTATCACCTCTTCCTTAATTGTTTGGTAGATTTCATCAGTGAAGCCATCTGACCCTGAACTATTGTGTTGGGGGAGATGATTTTTGTATTACTGATTCAATTTCTTTCTGATTTCAGATTTTCTATACCTTCCTGTTTCAGTTTTTGTAGTTTATGTGTTTCTAGGAATTTATCCATTACTCTCAGGGTGTCCAATATGTTTGCATAGAGTTTTTCATAATGTTATCTTCTACCTGTATTTCTGTGGTGTTGTTATTTCTTCTCTCTTAGTTGTGATTTTATTTATTTGAGTTATTTCTCTCTTCTTTGTGATAAGTCTGGGTAGGAGGTTTTCAAGTTTATTAATGTTTTCAAAGAAACAGCCCCTAGTTTGATTTGCTCTAGTGCTTTTTTTTAAAGTTTCTATATTACTTATTTCTGCTTTAAACTGCATTCTGTCCTTCCTTCTGCTGTCTTTAGGCTTGGAGTGTTCTTCTTCTCACTTCTTTAGTTGTAAGTTTGGATTGTTTGAGACTTTTCTTGCTTTTTAAGGTAGGCTTGTATTGCTATATACTTCCATCTTAGGACTGCTTTTGCCCCGTTCCAAAGTTTTGTGACAGTGTGTTTTCATTTTCATTTGTTTCAGGGTATTTTCTCATTGATCTGCTAGTTGACCCATTTATTTAGTATGTTGTTCAACCTCCGCTTATTTGTGGTCATTTCTTTGCGCGTGCACGTGTGTAGTTGACTTAAAGTTTCCTAGCTTTGTATTCAGAAAAGATACTTCATCTGATCTCATCGTTTTGTACTTCTTGAGGCCTGACTTTTGACCTACTGTGTGGTCGATTCTCGAGAATGTCCCATGTGCACTTGAAAAGAATGTGTATTCTGCTATTTTAGTATGGAGTGTTCTGAATATACCTGTTAAGTCATTCAAGGCATTGTTCCCTTGTTGTTTTCTGTTTAGAGCATCTGTCCATTGATTACAGTAGGATTTTAAACTCCTCTACTCTCGTTATAGTATTATAAATGAGTTCCTTTATGTTTGGTAATTGTTTTATATATTTGGTGCTTGCATATTGGGTACATAAAAGTTTACATTTGTTTGATCTTATTGTTTGATTGCCCCTTTATTATGAGATAGTGTCTGTCTTCATCTCTTGTTACAGTTTTAATTTTTTTAATTTAAGTTTTAGTTGACATACAGTAGATTATCAGTTTCAGGAGTAGAATTCAGTGATTCATCACTTATATAAAACACCCAGCGCTCATCATAACAAGTGCCCTCCTTAATACCCATCATGCATCTAGCCCATCCCCCACCCATCTCCCTCCATCCACCCTCAATTTGTTCTCTATCATTGAGAGTCTCTTGTTGTTTGTTTCCTATTCTTCTGTTTTCCCTCTCCCTTACCATGTTTTCATCTTTGTTGCTTCTTAAATTCTTCATGAGTGAAATCATATATTTGTCTTTCTCTGATTGACATATTTTGCTTTGCATAATACATTCTAGCTGCATCCACATCATTGCAAATGGCAAGATTTCATTCGTGTTGATGGCTGAGTAATATTCCATTGTACATAAGTGTGTGTGTGTGTGTGTGTGTGTGTGTGAACATATGCCACAACTTCTTTATAACTTCATCAGTTGATGGATATTGGGCTCTCTCCATAGTTTGGCTCTTGTTGGTAATGCTGCTACAAACATTGGGAGCATGCAATTTCACTATTAGGTATTTACACACAGGGTACAAAAACACAGCCTTGGGTTTAAAGTCTATTTGGTCTGATATAAGTATTGCTAGTGCCATTTGTTTGACATTATTGGCATGATAAATGTTTCTTTATTCCCTCACTTTAAATCTGCATGTGACTTTAGGTCCAAATTAAGGCTTTGTGGGAAACATATAGAAAGGTCTTTTTCTGTTTTTGTTTTTGTTTTTGTTTTGTTATTGCTGTTGATGTTTTGTTTTGTTTGTCCATTCTGGCACCCTATCTGATGTCTTTTGATGGGAGCATTTAGTCCATTTACCTTCAGTGTAATTATTGATAGATATATATTTAGAAACAATTTATTCGTTGTTTCCCACTGTTTCTTGGTGTTTTCTCTGATCCTTTTTTGTCCTTAATACTTTTGAACTTTCCTTTCCACTCAAAGAGTCCCACCCAAATACTCTTTTCTTATGAATGTCATTACATTTATTTATTTATTTGTTTTTATTATTTCTTTTTTTTTTTCTAGTTTATATCCAAGTTAGTTATCTTATAGTGGAATACATTTTCAGGGGCACAATTTAATGATCCATCAATTACATAAAATACCCAGTACTTGTCCCAAGTGCCCTCCCTAATGCTCATCACCCATTTAGCCCATACCCCTATTCATGCTTTTAGCCCATCCCCCTATTCAGTGTTCCTCCAGTAACCCTCAGTTTATTCTCTGTTTTAAGAGTCTCTTATAGTTTAACTCCCTCTCTGTTTGTATCTTATTTTTGCTTCCCTTCTACTACGTTCATCTGTTTTATTTCTTAAATTCCACAGATGACAGAAATCATATGATATGTGTCTTTGACATATTTTGCTTAACATAATACAGTCTAGTTCCATCCACATTGTTGCAAATAGCAAGATTTCATTTCTTTTTGACTCCTGAGTAATATTCCATTATATAAATATACCACATCTTCTTTTTCCATTCATTATTCGCTGGTCATTTGGGTTCTTTGAGTAATTTAGCTATTGTTGATAATGCTGCTATAAAGTGGAGTGCATGTGCCCCTTTGAGTCAGCATTTGGGTATCCCTTGGATAAATACTTAGTGGTGCAATTGCTCTGTCATACTGTAGTTCTATTTTATGTTTTCTGACGAATCTCCATACTATTTTTGAGACTGGTTATACCAGTTTGCAATCCCACCAGCATTGCAAAAGGATTCCCTTTCTCCACATCTTTGCCAACATGGGTTGTTTCCTGAGTTGTTAATTTTAGCCATTCTAAGAGGTGTGAGGGGATATCTCCTTGTGGCTCTTATTAGTATTTCAGTGATGATGAGTGAGGTTGAGTATCTTTTCATGTCTCAGCAATTTGGATGTCATCTTTGTTAAAGTGTCTATGCATGTCTTTTACCCATTTCTTCACTGGATTATTTGGCTTTTGAGTGTTGAGTTTGGTAAGATCTTTATAGGTTTTGTATACTAACCCTTTATATGATATGTCACTTGCAAATATCTTCTCCCATTCCATCAGATATCTTAGTTTTATTGATTGTGTCCTCTGCTGTGCAGAAGCTTTTTATCTTGATGAGGTCCCAATAGTTCATTTTTGTTTTTGATTCCCTTGCTTCTGGAGACATGCCTGGTAAGGAGTTGCCATGGCCAGGATCAAAGAGGCTGTTGCCTCTATTCTTCTCTAGGATTTTGATGGTTTCCTGTCTTACATTTAAATCTTTCATCCAATTTGAGTTTATTTTTGTGTATGGTGTAAGAACGTGGTTCAGGTTCATCCTTCTTCTCGCTCTCCAGTTTTCCCAGTACCATTTGCTGAAGAGACTCTTTTTTCCATTGGATAGTCTTTCCTGCTTTGCCAAAGACTAGTTGGCCATATGTTAGAGAGTCTGTTTCTTGGTTCCCCATTCCGTTCCACTGATTGATGTGTCTGTTTTTGTGCCCATATCATACCTTGTTGATGATTACAGCCTTGTAATTCACCATAGAATCCAAAATCCATCTTTGTTTTCCTTTTTCAAAATTGCTTTGGCTATCAGGGCCTTTTTGATCCATACAAATTTTAGGCTTGTTTGTTCTAGTTCTGTGAAGAATTCTGGTGTAATTTTGATAGGGATTGCATTAAATGTGTGGATTGCTTTGGATGGTATTGACATTTTAACAATATTTGTTCTAATCCATGAGCATGGAATGTTTTCCTCATTTCTTTGTGCCTTCTTCAATTTCTTTGATAGGTTTTCTGTTGTTTTCAGTGTATTGATCTTTTACCTCTTTGGACAGGTTTATCCCTAGGTTTTTTATGGTATTCAGTGCAATAGTATATGAGATCAATTCCTTGATTTCTCTTTCTGCTGTTTCATTACTGATGTCTAGAAATGCAATCAACTGCAGTATATGTATTTTATATCCTGAGCCTTCCCTGAATTCCTGTATCAGTCCTAGCCGTTTTTTGGTGAAGTCTTTTCGATTCTCCACAGAGCATATCATGTCTGTGAAGAGTTAAAGTTTAACTTCCTCCTTGCACACTTGGATGCTTTGTATTTCTTTTTGTGGTCTGATTGCTGAGGTTACAACTTCCAATGGTATGTTGAATAATAGTGGTGAGAGTGGACATCCTGTTCGTGTTCCTGACCTTAGGGAGAAAGCTCTGTTTTTCCCCGTTGAAGATGGTATTAACTAAGGGACTTTCGTTTATGGATGTTATGATGTTGAGGCAAGATCCTTGTATCCCTCCTTTCTTAAGGGTGTTTTGGTTTTTTTTACTTTTTAAATATTTATTCATTTTTGAGAGAGAGAGAGCGAGTGCAAGTGGTGGATGGGCAGAGAGAGAGGGAAGCACAGAATGCAAAGCATGCTCCAGGCTCTGAGCTGTCAGCACAGAGCCTGATGCGGGGTTCGAATCCACCAGCGGTGAGATCATGACCTGGGCCGAAGTCAGATGCTCAAACGACTGAGCCACCCAGGTGCCCCTGGTTTTCTTTTTTTTAATTAAGAAATGATGCTGTATTTTTTCCAATGCTTTTTATGCATCTATTTAGAGAAACATTCTTCTTATTCTTTCTTTTATTAATGTGATGTATCAAATCAACTTATTTACAGATATTGAATCAGTGCTGCATCCCAGGAATAAATACCACTTCATTGTGGTGACTAATTTTTTTTATGTATTGTTGGATCTGGTTTGCTAATTTTTGTTGAGAATTTTTGCATCCAGGTTTATCAGGGAAATTGGTCTGTGGTTCTCCATTTTAGTGGGGTCATTGTCCAGTTTGGACCCAAGGCAATGGTGGCCTTGTAGGATGCTTTTGGAAGTGTTCCTTCTATTTCTCTGTCCATGACCCTATCTTGTTCTTTCATTTGGGATACATTCCTCTGTCTTGGCATTTTATCTGAGTATCTGCCTTCTGTGTGTCACAAAAGGTAATTATGTTACCTGCCTGTGAAGTTAATGGCTTTATGAAGAGGAAGTCATCTATTATCCAGGGCCTGGCACTTCAAGGAGTGTCTCTGGGGTGTGTTGCATGCACTGTTTTATGTTCTGGTTGCACTATCCTTCAGGCTAGTTGTCTGCAGAGGCCGCTCTTGCTTGATATGGGCAGTGGGTCCTTGGCCAGAATGTGGTGAGTTTTAACTAAGTGTGCTCCAGTCAGCTTGTTAAATGAGACTTGAAACAACTGCCACTAGAATTGAACTCCTGCAGAACTGTCTGGTCGAGAGAGGTGGTGTGGTCAGGGCTTCTGCTGGTCTTCTGGGGAAAGGGCCAGCTCCATTGGGACTGAGCCCTGCTCAACCAAGAAAGGAACTCTCACCAAATCTCAGGGTGGTGCCAAGCAGTCAGTGTGGGTATTACATTGTTTCCAGCAGGTGGCTCTGTGTTTATCCTGGGGGGCAGAGGAAGGAAATGGCACCACCCAGCTCCTTTGGCCCTAGAGAGGCATCTTTGGGAACCCTTTCTCTCAGGGATGCGCTCCAAGAAGAGTGTATAATCTCCCCACTGTGTGCACCAGGTGTTGTACAGGTCACTGTTTCTATGCCATCTGCCTGCAAGTAGTTTGCCTGCCTTCTCTCCAGGAGTAGGGCAGTGCCTTTAGGGCCGTATCCCAGCCGAGCTTCCTAACCTTTAAAACTCTACATTCTTGGGGTGCCCACGTGGCTTGGCTAAGTGTCTGACTCTTGATACTGGCCCAGATCATAACCTTGCTGTCATGGGGTTCTCTCTCTCCCTCCATCACTGCCCCTCCCTTGCATGTGTTCTCTTTCAGTCTCTCTCAAAATACAAAAACTTAAAAAAATAAAAAGTTAAAAGTTAATAATATAGTGGCATGAAATACCTTATTTAGGCAAGATTGCCTCCTTGAGGGGCATGAGAGAGGTCTATCAGTAAAATTTCTAGCATTTACTAGGAAATTCTTTGTTGACTGGTTACATTCCTGTAGGAATGAAACTAGGTTTGGTGACATGGGGCCTTAACATAAGTAACTCCATGATGGGCTTGTTATTTTCCTTATTTCCAAATCCTAATTTTTACACATCCATTTTTTATTAAAAATACAGCCCTAAATAACATTGTATCCATCTATTGCCAGCCTGATTTTCATATCCTGTGAAACCATCACCATCTGCTATTCATAGATGAAGATCAACTCTGTGGCTCTAAGATCTCTATGGGTCTAAGTTACTTTGATCTAAGTTACTAAGATCTTTTGAGTCTAAGTTACTGCTGGCCATTTGAAATCTTTGAACTAGGGATCCCCAGCTAGGCTGCTGAGTCATCACTTTGGCACAGAATTATCCTTTCCAAGTCACTTCTTCCTAGAAGATTGTCTTGCTCCCTTGTACTTCCGGGTCTTAGCCTTTGGCAGTCACATGCTGCGATGGATATCCATTCATGCAACCTGTCAACATGGCCCAAATAAAGTTGCTTGCCTGTGACTGCCACTTCACGGTCACATCTTTTTTCCTTCTGAAAACACTTGAACTCACTATTGTTCTTCTAATCTTCGAATATCTTTTTGAATTGGAAATGTTTGATTCTCTTGTATTTATGCAAAAAATATGTATGAACATATTAAAGCAAGGATTCTTTAGAATAAGTGAGGCGGTCACAGTGATCCACCTGGCCGTTAGTACATTTTAAAAAAAATGTTCAGGCATGATGTGAAATTCATCCTGGAAAATCTGAGTATGGTTCATTATCTAGAATAACCACCTTTATGGAAATCCATTTGATGACATGCTCATTTAAGATCAGAAAACCACTTAACCATGTAATACAGTGGTATACACATGTATTATCATCTTAAAATATGTTTAAAAAAAGATGTTTTTATGAATTATATATCATTGTGTATTCAGTTTTTTGTAACATGAATGCTTTTATTTAAATAAAACAATGGTAAGAACACTAAGAATAGGTAAATGTCAATCACTAGTAACTAATACTAGGACTAATTATATAATGTATTGAAAAAATAAAACCATTATTAGTAATGTTTCCATTCATAATGGGTTTCTAGTTACCAAAAAAATTGGGAAGACAGTACTGAGTCTCCACCTATGTGTGACTGTTTTCTAATTATTGATATCAGTTGGTACGTTATCACAATCAATATCCAGAAGAGACAATGTATTATTAATTAAAGTTTATATTTTGACTCAGATTTCTTAGGTTTTCACCTCTTCTATTCCAGACTCCTCCCAGATGGCACATTACCTTCAGTCATCCTGTCTCCTTGAACTCCACTTGGCCATGACGATTTTTAGATTTTACATATTTTTCATGATCTGCAGTGTTTTGAGAGGTACTTTTATAGAATGACCCTTGGTTGGGATATAACTAATGTTTTCAAATGACTAGACCGAGTTATGTGTTTTGGAGCAGAAGGTCCAGAGGCAAAATGCCATCCATAATTATCATTTCACATAAAACATGTGTACTCTGAAGAATGAGGTCTTTTGTGGTTCCATACAAATATAAGGATGATTCTATTTATGAGAAAAATGCAGTTGGTATGTTGATGGAGACCACATTAATTTTATCAATTGCTTTGGGTAGTATAGACATTTTCACAGTAATTGTACTTCCAATCCATGAGCATGGAATATCCTTCCATTTCTGTGTCATCTTGAGTTTCTTTCATGAGTGTTTTAAAGTTTGAAGAGTATAGGTT
Organism: Hyaena hyaena; assembly: GCF_003009895.1. Lineage (NCBI taxonomy): Eukaryota > Metazoa > Chordata > Mammalia > Carnivora > Hyaenidae > Hyaena > Hyaena hyaena. The sequence continues at coordinate 13,355 of NW_024082650.1, forward strand.
GCTAAACACTTTGGTTAGATTTATCCACAGGTATCTTACTATTTGGTGTGTAATTATATATGGGACTCTTGTTAATTTCTCTTTCTATTGCTTCATTATTGTTGTCTAGAAATGCAACATTCTGTACAATGATTTTGTATCCTGTGATATTGCTGAATTCATTTATCAGTTCTAGCAGTTATTGGGTGGAGTCTTCAGGATTTTCTATGTATAGTGCATGTAATCTGCAAAGTGCAAAAGTTTAACTTTTTCCTGATTTGGATTCCTTTTATTTATTTATTTTTTGTCTGATTGCTGTGGTTTGGACTTCCAGCACTATATTTAATAGAAGTGGTGAGAGTAAACATCCTTATTTTGTTCCTGACCTTAGAGGAAAAGCTCTCATATTTCCCCCATTAAGGATGATGTTAACTGTGGGGTTTTCATAGATGACCTTTATTTGTTGTGTATGTTCCCTCTAAACCTACATTTTTTTTTTTGTCATGAATGAATGTTGTTCTTGTCAATTTCTTTTCTGTCTGCATTGAAATGGTCATATGGTTCTTTTCTTGTAACGTTTATTCATTTTTGAGAGAGAGCATGAGAAGGGAGGGGCAGAGAGAAGAGGGAGAGACAGAATTTAAAGCAGGCTCTTGGCTCTGAGCTGTCAGCACAGAGCCTGACACGGGGCTTGAACTCACGAACCACGAGGTCATGACCTGAGCTGATGTCAGCTGCTTAATTTTTTTAATGTTTATTTATTTTTGAGACAGAGAGAGGCAAAGCACGAGCTGGGGAGGGGCAGAGAGAGAGGGAGACACAGAATCTGAAACAGGCTCCAGGCTCTGAGCTGTCAGCACAGAGCCTGATGTAGGGCTCGAACCCACAGACCGCGAGATCATGACCTGAGCCTATGTCAGACACCTAACCGACTGAGCCACCCAGGCTCCCCTGATGTCGGATGCTTAAAGGATTGAGCCACTCAGTGCCCTGATCATATGGTTCTTATCCTTTCTTTCGGTGATATAATGTATCACATGGAATGATTTGTGAATACTGAACCACACTTGCAGCTTTGGAATAAATCCCACTTAATTGTGGTGAATGATATTTTTAAGGTATCATTGAATTTGGCTTGCTGGTATTTTATTGAGAATGTTTGCATCCATGTTCATCAGGGACATTAATCTGGAGTTCTCTTTCTTAGTGGACTCTTTATCTGGTTCTGGTATCAGGGCAATGCTGGCCTCATAGAATGAATTTGAAGTTTTCCATTCTATTCTATATTTTGGAACAGCTTAAGAAGATTAGGTATTAACTCTTTTTGAAGTGTTGGGTAGAATTCACCTGTGAAGTCACCTGGTCCTGGATTTTTGATTGTTGGGAGTTTTTTCATTACTGACTCAATTTCTTTGCTGGTTATTGGTCTCTTTGTGTTTTCTATTTATGTCTGTTTCAGTTTATGTACTTTGTATGTTTCTAGGAATTTATCCTTTTCTAAATTGTCCTAATTGTTGCCATTCAAATTTTCATGATATTATGATTGTTTGTATTTCTGTGGTGTTGGTTGTGATTTCTCCTCTCTCATTTGTGGTTTTATTTGAGTCCTTTCTCTTTTCTTTTGGATAAGTTCAGCTAGAGGTTTATCAGTTACTTTTTTTTTTTTCCACAGTGAACCAGCTACTGCTCTCATGCAGATGGTTTAGTTTCTGTGTCATTTATTTCAGCCATAATCTTTATTATTTCCTTCCTTCTGTGGTTTTAGGTTTTGTTTCTTGTTCTTTTTCTAGCTCCGTAGATGTAAGGTTCAGCTCTTTATTTGAAATCTTTCTCCCTTCTTGGTGTAGGCGTGTATTGCTGTGAAATTCCCTCTTCAAACCACTTTCCTGCATTCTAAATGTTTTGGACAATTGTTTTTTCATTTTCATTGGTTTCCATGTATTTTTGAAATTTCCTCTTTGATTCCTAGTTGACCCATTCATTGTTTAGTAGTGTGTTATTTAATCTCCATGTATTTGTGGTCTTTCCAGATTTTTTCTTGTGGTTGACTTCTAGTTTCATAGCGTTGTGGTCTGAAACTATTCATGGTGTGATTTCAGTCTACTTGAATTTGTTCAGGTTTGTTTTGTTGGCTAATATGTGATCTATTTTGGAGAATTTTCTGTGTGTACTTGAAAAGAATGTATATTCATTCTGCTGTGTCATGATGGAATGTTCTGGACATATCTGTCCAATCTATTTTACTATGTCATTCAAAGGCATCGTTTTTTTGTTGATTTTCTGTTTCAATGATGTGTCCATTGATGTAAGTGGGGTATTAAAGTCTTGTTATGAATTAGTTCCTTTATGTTATTATGCTGTGTGTATTTAGGTGTTCCTATGTTGGGTTCATATATATTTACAGTTGTGATATCTTCTTGTTGGATTGTACCCTTTAGTGTTATACAGTGTCTTTCCTTGTCTCTTGTTACGTTCTTTGTTTTAAAGACTATTTTGTCTGATACAAGTATTGCTACTCTGGCATTCTTTTGACATTTCATTTGCGTGATGTTTCTCCATCCTCTCACTTTCATTCTATAGGTGTCTTCAGGTCCAAAATGGGTCACTTGTAGGCAGCATATGAATCTGTTTTGTTTGTTCATCCATTCTTACACCCTATGTCTCTTGATTGGAGCATTCGTTCCATTTAGTTTCAAGGTAATTATTGATATGTATGTATGTATTGCCATTTTATTTTATTTTATTTTTTATTTTTTTTAATGTATTTTATTTATTTCTAGGAGAGAGAGAGAGACAGCGTGAGCAGGGGAGGGTCAGAGAGAGAGGGAGTCACAGACTGAAGCAGGCTCCAGGCTCTGAGCTGGCAGTCAGCACATAGCCCGACGCGGGGCTCGAACCCACGAACCGCGAGATCATGACCTAAGCGAAAGTCGGCCGCTTAACCAACTAAGCCACCCAGGTGCCCCAGTATTGCCATTTTATTACCTTTTGTGGTTTTTAATGATTATCTCTAATCCTTTCTTGTCTTTCTTCCACGTTTTGCTGATTTTCATTAGTGATATATTTTGATTTCTTTCCCTTTATTCTTTACCTATTTATGACTGGTTTTTAGTATATGGTTACCATTAGGTTTGTATATAACCTCTTTAGCATTTTGTATTACATTGATAGTTATTTACTTTTGAACCCATTATTTTCTCCTCCCTACATTTTAAATAAATGTCATTATATTTTATATCCAGTTTTTGTGAGTTCCTTGATGGATTTTTTTTTTTTTTTTGCAGAAATATTCATTTTGACTTGCTGTGTGTCTTCTATCTCTATGCTGTCACTTTCAGTCTCTCCTTTCCACTCAGAGATCCCTCTCAATATTTCTTGCAGCAATGGTTTATTGGTACAAACTCTTTAATTTTTTGTTTGGGAAACTATGTGTCTCCTTTTATTGTGAATGATAGCCTTGCTGCATAGAGTGTTTTTGGCTGCTGATTTTTCCATTCAGCACGTTGAATATGTCATGTCACTTGCTTCTGGGTTGCCAAGTTTCTGTTGAGAAATCTGTAGCTGGCTTTTTGTGTCTTCCTTGTAAGTTAAGGACTTCTTTTGTTTTGTTGCTTTTAAGAGATTTTCTTTATTACCACTGTAATTTTCAAATTTGCTTACAATATGTCTGAGTGTTGGCTTGATTTTGATGGAAGGTTTCTAGTCTCCTGGATCCGGATGTTTGTTTCCCTCCATCAATTAGTGAAGTTTGCAGCTATTATTTCCTCAAGTAAGTTTTCTTCCGCCTTTTCTCTTTCTTCTGGGACACCTATAATATGAATGTTACTATGTTTGCTGTAATCAATGAGTTCCCTTAGTCTCATCTCATGTTGCAGAATTCTGTTTTCTCTCTTTGGTTCAGTGTGATTAATTTCCATTACTCAGTCTTCAAGATCACTAGTTGTTCCTTTGCCTCTTCCATCCCTCTGTTCATTCCAGAAAATGTGTTTCTCCCTTATTGTGTTCTTTTTTTTATTTTAACCTTTCTTTTTTTAAATTTTTTAAATATTTATTTATTTATTTATTTTTGTACAAATTGGTTTCCGTATAACATCCAGTGCTCATCCCCACAAGAGCCCTCCTCCATGCCCATCCCCCCTCTCCCCCCACATCCATCAGCCCTCAGTTTGTTTCTCAGCATTCAAGAGTCTCTCATGTTTTGCCTCTCTCCCTCTCCCCCACCATTTCCCCCCTTCTTCTCCCCCATGGTCCTCAGTTAAGTTCCTCCTAATCCTCTTATACGTGCAAACATATGATTTTGTCCCTTAATGTGTTCTTAATCTCTACTGTGTTATTCCTTATCTTTATGTCAAGGGTCTCACTCTTCTCATTTTGCAACTCTAGTGAATATCCTTATGATCAATGCTTTAAATTCTGTATCAGCTGGGGCGCCTGGGTGGCTTAGTCGGTTAAGCGTCCGACTTTCGCTTAGGTCATGATCTCGCGGTTCATGGGTTCGAGCCCCGCGTCGGGCTCTGTGCTGACTGCCAGCTCAGAGCCTGGAGCCTATTTCGGAGTCTGTATCTCCCTCTCTCACTGACCCTCCCCTGCTCACGCTCTCTCTCTCTCTCTCTCCTAGAAATAAATAAAACATTAAAAAAAAATTAAAAAAAAATAAATTCTGTATCAGCTATGTGACTTATATCTCTTTTGCTTAGATCTCTGGCTGTGGCCTTCTTTAGTTTTTCACTGTGGGTAAAAATCTGTTTCCTCATTTTGTCTTTCTCTGTGGGTCTATTTTTCTGTGTTAAGAAAGTCAGCTGTGTCTTCTGCTCTTGAAACTAATGAGTTTATGAAGAAGAGGTCCTGGAGGCCTCTGCAGTGTATGTCCCCATTTACCAGAACCCAGACCTTCAGAACAATATCCTATGGGTATTGCCGACTCCCTTCTGTTGTGTCTGGGTTTCTTTTCCTTTCAGTACAGGTGTCTGCAGTGATTCTGTGCCCATTGTGGGCTGTGTTTGCTGTCAGCAATGTTAGTGGGGCCCAGGCAGGCCAGCTTTGGGGTAATATACCCACTGGGTAACTTGGAAGCAGGGCTGGAGTGTTAGCAAAATTGTACAAGGTTATGAGTCCTATGCCAGATTTCCTAATGTCCTTTGGTGGCTGAGGGCTATGCACCAGGGCAGCCAGTGGCTTGGTGCTATGCAGAGTGCATCAGTGGCTGGGGATGCACAGCTGGATGTGATGCAGATGTGCACAGTGTGCTGTGGAAGCTATGCATGCAGCTGGCCGAACAGGGTGCCCACGTGGTTTTTTACAAATGTGTCCCTGAGCCCAGTGCTGAGGCCAGCAGGCTTGGCATGGGTGAGTCCCCCAGTGGACTCTTGGGACTGGCACACAGCTAGCAGGTTAGGCATCAAGTGTCTGTGCAGCCCCACTCCCTGGTAGGTGCTTCTGTGCTTATTCTGGGTGTGGTGGGGGAGAAAATGTGACTGTGAGCTCCTTCATTGTTGAGGAAGTCCCCCAACACATTCAAAAATCAGCATGAACACATCAGTCTCCTGATGCCTCCGGCATTGTGTAAACTGCCATGTTTACATTGCCTCTCCACACAGGCAGAGACATGGCTACATCACTCACCCTCCTGGATCACCCAGTGATGAGTCAGCTGACCTCCTAAGCTCCAGGATCCAAATTCAAGGAATTCAGCCCTTCTTTTTTCTAAAGCCAAATGTTATAGGGATTAGTCTTCCCTGTGTGAGCTCCCTGGGGTGAGGGCTCCTTTCTCTGCCTTCTCTGCAGGCAGGTGCCCTCTACCTTTCTGACCTCCCTAACCTTTCAGATGCAGCTTCTCTATATTGAATTGTGGAGTTTGTTCTGCCAGTCTTTTGTTTTGTTTTGTTTTGTTTTCTTTCATAGTTTATTGTCAAGTTGGATTCCATATAACACCCAGTGCTCATCCCCACAAGTGTCCTCCTCCATGCCCATCTCCCTCCTCACCCCCCTACCCATCAGTCCTCAGTTTGTTCTCAGTATTTAAGAGTCTCTCATGGTTTGCCTCCCTCCCTCTCCCCCACTGTTCTTCCCCTTCTGCCAGTCTTTGGGTCGCTCTCTGGTTTATGGACTTGGATATGGAAGTTATGTAGTAGAAAACATGGGACAGGGTGAGCTCAGGGTTCTCCTACTTTGCTATTATTAATTTTTTTAATATCTTAACTTTTTGGATATTTTAGACATGGTCAGACAGACTCCTATCTCCCATGCACTTCAGGATTAGAAGCGAATTTTCCCACATTTTCTTCTAATATTTTATGTTTTGAAACTACGTTTAATGAGGCTTAGTTTATATAAAACAACAGACTCAAGCAAAAGGGCATAATTTGATGAGACTTGATTTCATGGGTATAGCAGCATGAAATCAATGGATTTCTCTATAAACCTAGCATCACAATCCCTTTCTGTCTAACGTTAATGTTTCTTTTGAGTTAAGGACTAATATTTTCTTTTTTACACTTTCACTTTTTTTACACTTTACACTTTTCCAAGTATTGTCCAGGTGTCTGAATGCCTGCATTGGGTACCTCCTTTTCCAATAGTCTATATTCCCATACGTGTTGCATTTGGTCTACCTTTGGGCTTTATCCTCTATTGTATCACTCTGTCCACCCAATTTTATTGCATACTTTAATGATGAGGGCTTCATAACTGGATTGGTTTTCACTATATGGCATGAGCTGCAGTTCTAATTATGACAGAAAGCACAGACCTCCTGTGTTAGGTATTTAAGAGAAAGACAGGGGCGCCTGGGTGGCTTAGTCGGTTAAGCGTCCGACTTTCGCTTAGGTCATGATCTCGCGGTTCATGGGTTCGAGCCCCGCGTCGGGCTCTGTGCTGAAAGCTAGCTCAGAGCCTGGAACCTGTTTCAGTCTGTGACTCCCTCTCTCTCTGACCCTCCCCTGCTCACGCTGTCTCTCTCTCTCTCCTAGAAATAAATAAAACATTAAAAAAAAGAGAGAGAGAAAGGCAGATATACTGGGCACTTGTGCTGAGAATGTCACTCTGTATTTTTTGCCAGCCCTCTTCCCCACCCTTGGAGACAAGAATCCCATTTGTTCACACAGGAATGTAGGTGATGGCAAGTCCCTTCTCTTCCCTTTCCTTTTTGTCTCTCAAACTCCCTGTCCCTACCTTCTACCTGTCTCTTTCTCTGATGTAATCCCCCAGGCCCACTGCTCCACTCCAGCCATGATCAGGATGTCCTCCAACTGCTGGCCTGTGCCCTGGCCATCTCTCATTGAGGAATCTGGGAGAAGATATGGAGTTAAAGGGACTGATCACAATTTCTCTGTTCCTTAGAGCCCTCCTTCACATGGTGCTGTCTGGGGAGAGCTGGCCTCCTGGGCCAAGGTCTGATTCCATGTGTGGCCTCCTCACACATGCCATCTCCCACAGTCACTGCTGGTCCCTCATCCTTACCCACCATTAGAAATCAGAAGATGTGGTTTATCTATACCATGGAATACTACATGGCAATGAGAAACAATGAAATCTGGCCATGTGTAGCAACATGAATGGACCTTGAGGGTGTTATGCTGAGCGAAATAAGTCAGGCAGAGAAGGACAAATAACATATGTTTGCACGTATAGGAGGAATAGGAGGAACTTAACAGAGGAACAAGGGGGAGAAGAAGGGGGAAATGGTGGGGGAAAAGGAGAGAGGCAAACCATGAGAGACCCTTGAATGCTGACAAAAACTGAGGACTGATGGATGTAGGCGGGAGAGGGTGATGGGCATGGAGGAGGGCACTTGTGGGGATGAGCACTGGGTGTTATGTGGAAACTAATTTGACAATAAACTATTTGTAAAAAAAAAAAAAAAGAAAGAAAGAAAGAAAGAAATCAGCCATATGCTAGGGACAGACACCTGTATGTCTGACCCTGAGGACCCAGGGATTCAGTGAATATTTCTATAATAAACTAGAACATACTACCCTAAAATTTGTATGGAACCACAAAAGACCCTGAATAGCCAAAGTAAGATTGAAGAAGAAAACCAAAACGGGAGGCATCACCATCCCAGATTTTAGCCTCTACTACAAAGCTGTAATCATCAAGACAGTATGGTACTGGCACAAAAACAGACACATAGACCAATGGAATAGAATTGAGAACTCAGAATTGGACCCAAAAGTATACAGCCAACTAATCTTTGACAAAACAGGAAAGAGTATCCAATGGAAAAAAGACAGCCTCTTTAACACATGGTCCTGGGAGAACTGGATAGCAACATCCAGAAAAATGAAACTGGTCTAAATCTCACACCATACACAAAAATAAACTCAAAATGGATAAAGGACCTGAATGTGAGACAGGAAACCATCAAAACCCTAGAGGAGAAAGCAGGAAACAACCTCTTTGACATCCACCGCAGCAACATCTTACTCGACACATCCCCCAAAGCAAAGGAATCAAGACCAAAAATGAACTATTGGGACCTCACCAAGATTAAAAGCTTCTGCACAGCAAAGGAAACAATCCATAAAACTAATAGGCAACCGATGGAATGGGAAAAGATAGTTGCAAATGACTTATCAGATAAAGGGTTAGTATTCAAAATCTATAAGGAACTCACCAAACTACACACCCAAAAAACAAACAACCCAGTGAAGAAATGGACAGAAGATATGAACAGACACTTCTCCAAAGAGGACATCCAGATGGCCAACAGACACATGAAACGATGCTCAGCGTCCCTCCTCATCAGGGAAATACAAATCAAAACCACACTGAGAACCACCTCACGCTGGTCAGAGTGGCTAAAATGAGCAAATCAGAGAACTCTAGATGCTGGCGAGGATGTGCAGAAATGGGCACCCTCCTACACTGTTGGTGAGAATGTAAACTGGTGCAACCCCTCTGGAAAACAGTGTGGAGGTTCCTCAGGAAAATAACAATAGAACTCCCCTAGGACCCAGCATTAGCACTGCTAGGAATTTACCCAATGGATACAGGAGTGCTGATGTATAGGAGCACATGTACCCCAATGTTTATAGCAGCACTCTCAACAATAGCCAAAACATGGAAAGAGCCTAAGTGTCCATCAATGGACGAGTGGATCAAGAAGATGTGGTTTATCTATACAATGGAGTACTACATGGCAATGAGAAACAATGAATCTGGCCATTTGTAGTAACATGGATAGAAATTGAGGGTGCTATGCTGAGTGAAATAAGTCAGGCAGAGAAGGACAGTTACCATATGTTTGCACATATAGGAGGATTAGGAGGAACTTAACGAAGGACTGTGGGGAAGAAGAAGTGGGGAAATAGTGGGGGAGAGGGAGGGAGGAAACCATGAGAGACTCTTGAATGCTGAGAACAAACTGAGGGCTGAGTGGGGGTGGGGGAGAGGAGAAGGGAGGTGATAGGCATGGAGGAGGGCACTTGGGATGATCACTGGGTGTTATATGGAAACCAACTTGACAGTAAACTATTAAAAAAGGAAAAAATTGTATGAATAAAGTTGGGGAATCAGATAAGGGATAGAGAAAAAAATATTGTTGCCATGACTTTCTCCATCGTGCTTGTCAGCCTGTGCATGAACCTTGATTTCCACTTAGTGTGGTCAGTCAGTCACTAACCATGGTCTGCTTCCTGTCATCCTAGGGCAGGTTGTATTTCCTAATTTATAGTGAGAGAAAGCAAGTCAGTGGGCCCTGGAGATCAGCTGCAGGGACTGGAGGGAGAAATCAAAGGCAAATAAGTAAAATCTGTGAATGGTGGATGTTCATTATGTTGACACTTTCACAGAATACTTGTGTGTGTGTGTCACACATGTGGTATAGGTTTCAACAAAGCTGTTCTGAAACCCAACACAAAATGTATCAAGCAGTTTACTTAAAAGATAAAAACTAGATAGTGTCCTGAGATTTTTCTATAATAGTGGAGTAGGAAAGCTGTCTACCATCTCTGAAATTATACCCAAAACTTAGCTCCATATACAGTATGAGGTGGCCAAGATGAGACAAAACCCACACGGGCATTCTAAGGGTGGTCCGTGTAAGCTGAAGCAGGAAGGGCTACCAGGACCACAGGCAGATTTACCCGCTGGGACAGTGTGGGAGGATGTCCTGAGAGTTGTGAGTGTGCACCTGGCAAAAGGGGGCAGCGAATCATCCTGGTCAGGTGTAGGCTCCCAATAGAGGATTCTGATGAAGGTCCACGGATGCAAAGGCACTTTGGGGCAGACGCTGTGTCTGAGGCAAGATTGGGAACAGCACTGACTAATGAAACATGGCCTGCGGTGCGAGGCAAGGGTAGATGGGCAGTAGGTCATCCCAGGTAATGGACAGTAGGAAAGTGCATGTGAGGTCTCACTCGTATGAAACAGGAGTTTTTAAACAGCAGTTGTTTCTGGCCCTTTCACAGCTGCTGAGTGACCTTGGGCTACATGAGACATCCTATTTACTTTGCAGCTGGATTTATCTGTATCTGTCCTCTTACTCTGATTATCAGCTGAGATGATTTTTGTTTGTTTTTATTTTCCAGTCCTTGCTGATTTCATATCTGACACGCGGAGAGCCGTAGACGGAAGGTGGAGTGTCGGCTGGTCAGGGAGCACAGATGTGCTGCCTTGATGCTGCAGGGAAAGCAGAGAAAGCCCAGGACCACCGAGGAAAAGAACCAACACTGGATAAATCCAGAAATGTCAACATACAATAAACCATTAAAACTACAGATTGGGAGAAATCCACACAGTATCAGGAGATGAGAAAGTAAGCAGCTCAGGAGTGGCCAGTCTAAGATGGAGACATAGAAGGACCCTGAACTCAGCTCTTCCAGGACAGACAAGTTTACACCTACTCATACAGCAGTGTCTCTGGAGGAAATAAGCATGGATGGAGAAGCAGGACAGACTGACCCTGGCAGTGCCTGGGCCCACTCCTGCCTCTGGGAACTGCATGGGGAAGGACAGTGGGGAGGGGCTGTGTGCAGATCCATCTGTCCAGGACACAGGAACAAAGCCACAGTTTACAATGTAAAGGAGCTTGCCCTTCACCAGACAGTGGGAGGCTGCTGTAACTGTCTCTGGGTCCTGTTTCTCCTGCACCTCAGTGAGACCTAGGTCCTAGCCCACACCAGGCCCAGATGCCCTGGAGCCCAGAGAAGGATCAGCAGAGCAGCTAGGCTGTAAAGGAAGCAGAGTTCTAACTCTGCCATGTAGTGGGGGAGCCACAGAAGAGGAGGGGAAAGGAGGAGGGGAGGGGAGAGGGAGAATGAGGGAGGAGGCCAGGGAGAAGAGAGGGGTGGTGAGAGGAGTGAGGGGGGGAAGACTTAGAGTGCAGGTGGAGGAGAGTTAGGAGGGGGAGGGGGAGGGGAGAGGAAGAGTGGAGAGGGAAGGGAAGAGAGAGAATAAGGGTATGAGGACAGGGAAGGGAGAGGGGGAGAGGGGGATAGAGAGAAGGAAAAGGTGGAGGAGGGGATTGGAGGGGAGGGAGTATGGGGAGTATGTGTGGTTATGTTTCCCCCTTATCCCCACTGCTGACAACCCTCAATCTGATGTCTGTCTGTCTGCATGTACAGGTCCTGGACAGGCCATGTGGGACCCCACAGTCTGGGGCCTCCTGTGTCGTTCCACCTTGCACTCAGGGAGCTGGTCCCCATCTGAGGTTCATCTCTGCCCCTGAGGGGTGGTTACTGTCTCCAGTTGCTCTTCCCACTCATAAAAGGCTGTGGACCATGCACATGACCAGAAAGGACCACTTGTTCACATGAGCCCACCTTCAGGGTTTATTCTCCTAGGCAAGCATCACCACCTGCTTCCATCACCGTTGCCAAACCCTAGATGCTCCCTCTAATGTCACATTCCCAGTCCTCCATCCTGACCCAGAAGTACACCTGCACTAGGTTTTAGCCAATGTCATTTTCTGCTTAAAGCAATGAATGGGGAGATGAAAAAGAGTGGCAGACTTAACTCTTCATATTTATATATAAGAGGGGAGCCACTTGATTACCAAACAGTTCACTCTCCTCAAGGGAACGCAGAGGACGGTTTGGGTTGGCAGCATCAGCCCCTGTGTGAGCACAGACTTTGGGCAGGGGACCAAACCTTCAGTCCATAACATTCTGTCGAATTCAATTGAACACCCCACCTCCAAGTGGGACAAGAGCTTTCCTTAAACGTCTTTCCCCTCCCAAACTCTCCCAGAAAATGTGCATACTTTTGGGTCAACAGGAGGGAAGAACAGGTAGGGTTCAGTCCAGTGTCTTACTCACAAAAGGGGTAATGGGGTGGAGTGTTCTGAGCCCAGCCCAAGTCAGGTACCCAACGAGGACAGACTGTCATGGCCCCAGACATGGAGGAGGAGGTGGCCCGAATTCCTGCACAGGAGTCTTAGGAGGAAATGCCAGAATTTGGCCAACTTCAACCTGATGGTGAGAAACTTTCCCAGAGTTACCAGGCCCAGCCTGTCCAGGACTGGAGGTGTATTGATAACGGAAAAACTTTATCTGAGTCCCCCAGCTTCTGACCTTGGCCTGATCCTCATACTCAAGAGCCAGGTCTCCGCCTAGGGTCTCCTGTCACCGGCCCAGACAACGATCTCTCCACAGGCTGCCTTGCTGGGTCTTCCTCTCTCCCCTTATCTCCTGCTACCACGACCTTTCTCCTCAACACTCAGTGTATTCAGTTCTGTCAACTACACACCTTAAGAAGCCCTTCATTTATTTATTTTTTCTGTTGCAACTGCCAAAAAGGCCGTTGTCATTTTTACAGAAAGTAATAGGATTCTACAGAAGCTGGGGAACTCAGCTGCCCACCTCTCCTATCATGGCCTCAAACTTTGTTCTACAGCCTTCTGGAACTTGCAGAGAAGTCAACTGATCCCCTCAAGGCCACCATAATCTCCCTGGGTAACTCTACAGTCGCACTATTTGGCAAGGTGAGTACTTTCTACTTTAAAGGAACTCCTCCAGATGTCTGTGTTCTTCACCCATTCCCTATTCTTGAGTGACAAGGAGGCCCCAGTGGCCTTCACCAAAGGAAGGCAAGCATGGAAGATAATGAGAGCATGTGCCAGCATACCCCCACCCCCATGCCAATCCTGCAAGGCAGTGCTGGGTTGAATCACCCACACCAGTACATGATTCAAGACACTTGTTCTGGATGCTGAGTTCACCATAAATAATAAAGCTTAGGAGCATGCTAGCCTCAAGCCATCTCTGCCCAGGAGCCCTTGGGGCTCATGTGCCTCCACCTCCAGCTGTAAGTTTCCTTGGGGGAACTGTAAGGGGGTCGACAGAGGTACTTCTGGGCTTGGAGTCACCCGACCAGGGTGTGGGTTTTCTCCCCCAGCTTGCTGGTGTTCCACAACAGAGCAGAGCCAGAGGTCAGGGAACGCTTCTACACAAGTGGGTGAGTTCACAGGGGATTGTGTCCATGGAACTCTGTGGATACATGACCACAAAAGAAACCTCATCCACAAGTAGGTGGATATGAGAGCAGGTGGCCACTGTTATGTCTCCATCTCTAGGATGAATAACTTGTGCACGAGTAAGAGGGGCCAAGATAGTGAAAAGGGACCTTTCTCTCCTCTGGCCATGTTTCCTTCACTCCTTTTAGCCTCCTAGTGGTGACTCATCTCTCACCAAGACAGGAGACAGAGAATAAGAAAGAGAGACAGAGACAGAAACTGAGAAAGACAGAGACAGACACATAGAGACAGAGATGGAGAGAGATGGAGACAGACAAAGGCACACACAAAGACAGAAAGAGGAAGAGACAGAGACATAAACCGAGAGAGACAGAGGCAGAGATGGAGAGAGATAGAGACAGAAACACAGAGAGACAGAAACAGAAAGAAAGAAAGAGAGAAAGAAAGAAAAGAAAGAAAGAAAGAGAAAGAATCAGGAAAGTCTGCATATAAGCAGTNCTAAAAAGTAGAAGAGGAAGAAAAGCTTCCAAATTCATTTTATGAGGCCAGAATTACCCAGATACCAGAACCAGTAAAAGACATTACAAGAGAGATAGAGACAGAAACACAGAGAGACAGAAACAGAAAGAAAGAAAGAGAGAAAGAAAGAAAAGAAAGAAAGAAAGAGAAAGAAAGAAAGAAAGAAAGAAAGAAAGAAAGAAAGAAAGAAAGAAAGAAAGAAAGAAAAAGAAAGAAAGAAGGAAGGAAGGAGACAGTGAAAGAGAGACAGAGAAAGAAACCAAGAGAACAGACAAACACTGAGAGACAGACACAGAAAATAACTCCCTCCTGCCCTGTCTCCAATGACCAGGGCTCAGGCCTCTCTGTCCTTAGCAGGCATGGCAAACACACAGGGTCCAGACATTTTTCCACCCTGCGGCTGCATCACCTTTGCCTTCCTGCTGCTCCTGTCCTGCAGCCTCTCTGCAAACAGTAGGAAGCTCCACCCACCCTCACCCTGTCTTAAGAGGGAACCATGGCATGGACAGGAAGGCAGGAGGGGGCTGAGCTGGATCCTAGCAGTCCTTCCCTGGGGACCCTAAGCAGGCTGGCAGGTGGGGAGGGGAGGGGGAGGAACACTGGGGAAGGCGGCTGGGCCCCTGTCTCCTCTCACCTGGCCTAACCCATGCTTTTTGTTCTGCCCTCATAAGGGAAAGCTCATTTCTATGTCCTTGGACCTGGCCAGCCAGTTCTGGCTGTGGTGGGGTAAAGTGTGGAGTTGCAATGCCGTCTGTCCCTCAATATCAGCGCAGAGGACATGGAGGTGCGGTGGTACAGGGAGCAGGAGTCCCCAGCTGTGCACCTGTACAAGGGAGGCAGGGACGTGCCTGAAGAGCAGATGAGGCAGTACCAGGGCAGGACGATCTTTCTGACTGCTGGGCTGACCCACAGCCAAGCCGCACTGACCGTACACAACATCACTGTGTTCGATAACGGGACCTTCCACTGCAAGTTCAAAGATGATGTGGTGTCTGAGAACACCACACTGTGGCTGAGGGTGGCAGGTGAGGGTTGCCACTGGGGCCCCTGACCTTCTGGTCTCCCCTAGAGCTTCTCCCCCAGCTGCAGATCGTCCCATGATGGCACAAGCCTGAGCATGTCCCACAGCATGTGCTAATGCACCAGAACAGGCAGGTTCTGGACACCTGGCTTGTTTTCTAAGTCCATTTTGCTCTGTTATCTCCACTGACCCAGTAAGAGGAGAGTCGAGGTAGGGAGGGAAAGACAGAGGCAGAGAGAAACAGAGAGAGACATAGAGAGGAAAAGACACTGATTTTGCCATACAGGAAAGGTATTTGATCTTCCTGGTCCTCTTCTGTATTGTCCTGTGCTTTCTGGGTAGAGGGTAACATATATAGCATATAAATATTACACAGAGTAGGTAGTCCATGAAAAACCTCAATACCTGCTGGAAATTCTCAGGATCTGTACTTTTCCATCAGGAGTGGTAATGGTTGCAGAGGCTGGAAAGGCTGTTTCTTCTCATAGGGCTGGGCTCTGAGCCCAGAATGCAAGTACAAGCTGGCCGGGGTGAAGGTATCAGGGCAGAGTGCACCTCGAAGGGCTGGTACCCAGAGCCCCAGGTGGAGTGGAGAGACTTCAGGGGACAGGCCGTATCTTCCATGACCAACCTCACAGTGTCGCCAACAACGGGTCTCTTTGCAGTGGTGTCCAACGTGACCGTCCAGGACAGGGACGTGGGGGGCCTCTTTTGCTCCATCTCCAGCCCCCTCCTCCAAGAGAGGAAGGAGGCCAAGAGCCAACTTCCCGGTGAGTGGTCTGCTCCATTCAGGCCTCAAGAGCTCTGAGCATCCCAGACAGTAAGTTGTTAATATCCAATACCCTACATAGTTCCTTGTGATCAGAACTTGTAAGCTCTACTCTCTCCCAGCTTCCAAATACACAACCCAGTAGTTAACTACAGTTTCCATGCTATATGACACCTCCCTGGGGTTTATTTATTTTATAACTGGAAATTTGTACCTTTTGACCCTCTTCACCCTTTACATCCCCCATCTCTCACCTCTGGAAACCACCAATCTGTTCTCTGCATCTATGAAGTGGGCTGTCTGGTTTTCTGGAGGTTTGGGGAGGTGTTTTGTCTCATTTTATATTTTACTTATCCATGAGATCCTACATTTTTGTCCCTGTCCGACTAACTTCAATTAGCAAAGCCCTCAAGGTGCATCCATATTGTTGCAAATGCCTGGATTCCCTTCTTGTTTATAGCTGAATAGCATCCCATTGTTTAAATATATTCTTTTCTTTATCCATTCATCCATTGGTGGATGCTTGGGCTCTTTCCATATCTTGGCTATTGTAAAATAATACTGCCATAAATGTAGGGATGCATTAGCTTTATTAGTTAATATTTTTATTTTCTTTGGATACATACCCAGAAGTGGGATTGATGGATCAGGTGGTAGTTCTGTTTTTATGTGTTTGAGGAGTGTCCAACGTGCTCTCCACAGTGACTGTACAGATAGCTCCCTTCTACTAGCAGTAAACAGTATTCTGTTGTCTGGATGCCCTACAGTCTGTTTATGCATCCACCTTCCAAAGGACACCTTGGGGGCTTCCAGTTTCATTCTATATAAAAATTTCTTTCTAAATAACCTCAATCTTCCAGAAAATTTGCAGGTATGATACACAGAACGCAGACCTACCCAGTATTTAACCTTCTGCCAGTTGTCTACCATCTCTCTCCTGTGTGTCTGTCCAGATCTGTCTGTACAAACACACACATATGTTTTCCGGGTCATGTCAGGTTAGTTCACCAGAACCTGCCCCCCGACTCAAGAACCCCATGGTGTTCCTAAGAACACAGGGACTCTCTCACCCTGGTATTCCCACCTCCCCAGTCTCTGTTTTAGCTCAGTTGTCCAGAGGTTTCCTGTCAGTGGTGTGGAGGACAGTGCTGCCTGTGATCCTAACTGTGGTGGGGCTTGTAGCAACTGGAGCCACCTGTCTTTTCTGGAAATGTCAGAGGGACAGGAATAGAGTGCAGCCGGAAGAAGAGAAACTGTGCAGAGAAGAGGAGGCATGCTGTCAGCAGCATTTTACACAGAGCTAGAACAAACAATCCTAAAATTTATATGGAACCACTAAAGACCTCAAATAGCCAAAGCAATCCTGACAAAGAAAAGCAAATCTAGAGGCATCACAATTCTGGACATCAAGCTACATTACATCAAGCTATAGTGATCAAAGCAGTATGATACGGGCACAAAATCGACAGATAGATTAATGAAACAGAATAGAAAACCCAGAAATAGACCCACAACTATATGGTCCATTAATCTTCGCCAAAGTGGGAAAGAATATCCAATGGGAAAAAGACAGTTTTTTCAACAACTGTTGTTGGATAAACTGGTCAGCTACATGCAAAAGAATGAAACTAAACCACTTTTCTTACACCATACACAAGAATAAATTCAAAATGGATGAAAGACCTAAATATGAGACCTAAAATCATAAAAATACTAGAAGTTACTCAGGCAGTAACTTCGATATCAGCCAAAGCAACGTCTTTCTAGACATGACTTCCGTGGCAAGGAGAAACAGAAACAAAAATAAACTATTGTGACGTCATCAAGATAAAAAGCTTCTGCACGGTGAAGGAAACAATAAAACTGAAAGGCAACCAATGGAATGGGAGAAGTAATTTGCAAATGCATATCTGATAAAAGGTTAGTTTCCAAAATATATAAAGAACTTCCATAACTCAAAACCAAAAATCTAATAACCTAATATAAAAATGGGCAGAAGACATAATAGAGATTTTCTCAAAGACATACAGATGGCAGACAGACACATGAAAAGATGCTCAACATCAATGACCATCAGGGAAATACAAACCAAAACTACAATGAGATATCACCCAATGTGCTAAAATGAGTAACACAGGAATCAACAGGCATTGGGGAGGATGCAGAGAAAGGGGACCTCTCTTACACTGTTGGTAGGGATGCACACTGATGCAGCCACTGTGGAAAACAGTATGGAGCTTCTTCAAAAAGTTAAAAATCAACTACCTCATGATCCTGCAGTTGAACTACTAGCAATTCTATTTACTCAAAAAATAGAAAAATACAAATTCCAAGGGATACATCTACCCCAATGTTGATAGCAGCCTTATCTACAATAGTAAGCTTATGGAAACAGATCAAGTGTCCATCGACAGCTGAATGAGCACTGAGTGAGGTATGGAAGTGTAGAGTCATTATATTGTATACACGAAACTAATGTTACAGTGTATTTTAACTAACTGGGATTTAAATAACAACTCTAAGAAAAAGGGATTTGAAAAAACAATTTTTTTTTCATATTCTCTGTCTCTGTTCAGAACTGTAGAGCAGACGTGGTGAAGAATAACTAAAAAAGGCAGTGCCTGGGTGACTCAGTTGATTAAGTTCCAACTCTTGATTTCAGCCCAGGTCATGATCTCATGGTTCATGACATCAAGCCCCATGTCAGGCTCTGTGGTGACAGTGTGGAACCTGCTTGGGATTCCTTCTCTCTCTCTCTCTCTCTCTCTGCTTCTCTTCACCCCCACCATGTACACTCTCTCTAAATAAATAAATAAACATTAAAAAAAATTAAAACTTAGAAAATTTATTAGCTTTTAAAGGAGAGACAAAACTTCACCTCCAGCCATTTTAGGTTTTCTGCTGAGCTTTTAACAAAGAGATTAATAAGAGAAAAACAAGTTACTAACACATCACATGGGAGAAACCAAAATGAAGGAGGAATTCAAAGTGGGTTTTAGAAAGCCAGCCTACTTAGCATCTTCAACAAAGAACAATACTTGTGGAGAGAAGTAACAACAGAAAGAAAAGTAGTTTGAGTCTTCCAAAGCTGGCACTCTGTGGGAAGGTAAATACGAGAGAGGAAACTAATGGAGTAAGTTTTGCTTTCTAGGGGGTGCTAAGAATCCATGTAGCAAAAGGAGAATTTATATCTTTAGGTAGAAGAGGTGGAGGATAGGGTGAGTTTCTCCTGTGTTTACTGCTTCCTAATTGCTTTCATGTCAGAATATTTTTTATGTCAAAAAGACATATTTTGGGGTACATATTCTGGTTTCCTTCAGTTTCATGATCAAAACAAAAGGGGAAGGTGACTTTTAAAAAAACTTTATTTATTTTTGAGAGAAAGAGAAAGAGCGCAAGTGGAGGAGGAGCAGAGAGAAACAGAGAGAAAATCCCAAGCAGGCTTCACACTGTCCGAATAGAGTCTGACACGGGGCTTGATTTCACAAACTGAGATCATGACTTGAGCCGAAATCAAGAGTCCAATGTAAAACTGAATGAGTGACCCAGGTGCTCCAAAAGGGGAAAGGATTCTTAAATTTTTAAAAAATGTTTATTTATTTTTGAGAGAGGGAGGGAGATGGAGTGTGAACAGGGGAGGTGCAGAGAGAGAAAGAGGGAGACACAGAATGTGAAGCAGGCTCCAGGCTCTGAGCTGTCAGCACAGGGCCTGACGAGGGTCTCAAACTCACAAACCGAGAGATCATGACCCGAACCGAAATTGGCCGCTCCACTGACTGAGCCACCCAGGCACTCCAGTAAAGGATTTTAATGGAAGAGATATAGCTGCAATATTTTTAGACAATTTGATTATATAAAAACAATATACAACAGAATTAACTTGTATTTTGCTTTATTGTATCTCTGGTTACAACTGCTATATGATGCTAAACAGTACCAATGAATAAGAATCTTTTCCTTGTTCTTGATCTTGAAAGGGAATCTATAAAACTTTATTAAGCTTTATAAAAATGCATAAATTTATGTATAATGTTAGCAATTTAGGGAAGTAGTCTCCTATTCCTAGTTTCCTAAGAGGACTTATCCCAGATAGGCATTGAATGTTATCAAATGCTTTAAACGCTTTTGTTGAATAGTCAGTGCTCACTTCAGTAGCACATATACTAAAAATTGGAAGGGGCGCCTGGGTGGCTTAGTCGGTTAAGCGTCCGACTTTACGACTTTCGCTTCGGTCATGATCTCGCAGTTCGTGGGTTCGAGCCCCGCGTCGGGCTCTGTGCTGACTGCCAGCTCGGAGCCTGGAGCCTGTTTCAGTCTGTGACTCCCTCTCTCTCTGACCCTCCCCTGCTCACGCTGTCTCTCTCTCCTAGAAATAAATAAAACATTTAAAAAAAAATTGGAATAAACAGTCATGTGGTTTTACTTATTAAGTCTGTTAACAAGGTAGCCAGGCTGCATTTATTGCTTTTCTGATACTAAAGCATTCCAAAAGTAAATCCATGTGAATATGAGTTTTTGACTATGTTCTTGTATTTAGTTAACTAATTTTTTTTTTTAGATTTTCTACTTCTAATTTCATAAGACAATCTATTTCTTTTTATTTTGTCTTTAGCTTGTTTTGAAAGGAAATTTTCACTGGCCTCAGAAAGAACTGAGAAGATATTTTTTTTTGGCGTGGTGGTGGTGGTATTTTTTTGGAGAAAGATGTAAAAGAATTAGCTGTTCCTCAAAAGATTGGTAGATTTACTCTATTTTGATTACTGTTTCAGTTTCCATATGTATTTTACTTTACTTTTATTTTATTTTATTTTAAGTGTGTATTTATTTTGAGAGAGAGTGAGAGCACGTGCATAAGTGGGGTAGGGACAGAGAGAGGGAGAGAGAAAATCCCAAGCAGGCTCCCTGTGGCCAGTGAGGCCCCAAAGCGGGTCTCAATCTCACCAACCGTGAGATCATGACCTGAGCCAAATTCAAGAGCGGGGTGCTTAACCAAGGTATACAGGTGCCCCTTCTATATTTACTTTAATTATTTCTTTTTCCCCGTTACATTTTGTCATTTTATCTTTTTTAAAAATCTATTTGTTCTCTGTTATCTAAGTTGATAAATGCATAGGTGGTTTAGTTTGTTAGGACTGCCTTAACAAGGCCCCATGTACTAGGTGGCTTAAATAACAGATATTTATTGTGCATGTTTCTGGAGGTTGGAAGTCTGAAACTAAGGTATTGGCAGGGTTAAATCTTCATGAGGGCTGTAAGGAAAGGACCTGTTCTTGCCCCCCCCCCCCCCGGCTTTTTTTTGGCTTGTAGATAGTTATCACCGTGTTGATAGGGCATTATCCCTGTATGCAAGTCTATCTCCAAATTTCCCCTTTTAATAAGAATACCAGTCATACTAGATTGGGGTCCACCCCCCACTGACCTCATTTTAAAAGACTTTATCTCAAAATAAGGTCACGTTCTGAGATACTGGGGGTTTGGACTCCAACCTATGAGTTTGCAGGGAGATAGAATTCAACCTGTAACAATTGATGAATCGTATTCAAAATGCTTCATTAAATTTTAATATTTATGGGTTTTAAATATTTATTTTTGAGAGAGAGAGAGCAGGGGAAGGGCATAAGGGGAGGAAGAGAGAGAATTCCAGGCAGGCTCTATGCTGTTTGCATGGAGTCTGACTCTGGGCTTAAACCCATGAACAGTAAGATCGTGACCTGAGCCTAAATCAAGAGTCAGATGCTTAATTGAATGAGCCACCCAGGCACCATACTAATACCAATTTTAATTTTGTGTCTGGCTTTCTTTAATTTAACCTCAATATCCTCTCTCTCTCTCTTTCTCTTTCTCTCTATCTCTCTCTCTTTCTCAGATTCTTACTATCTAGAGTTGGCATTTCTACCTCCATTTTTCATATTGCTCAGCTTTTTCTTTTGTATTTTCCATTTTGTTTTCTTTTCTACTATGTTTTAGACTAATTTATCCTCTTTTTTAAAAAATGATTATAATGTTTGTTTACCTTTGAGAGACAGACAGAGCTTGAGTTGGGGAGGGGAAGATAGAGAGGGAGACACAGAATCCAAAGCAGGCTTCAGGCTCTGAGCTGTCAGCACAGTGCCTGACGTGGGGCTCGAACCCATGAACCGTGAGATCATGACCTGAGCCAAAGTTGGCCGCTTAACCAACTGAGCTACCCAGGCACCCCAAGGCTAATTAACTCTTCATAACATCCATGCTCCTGATTAATTCTACAAAGTGTCCTGTATTTCAAATACATTCCCTTACTTAATATTTCCACTTGGCTTTCCTATTCTTGTTGAGTATTTTTATTGTTTTAATTCTCAGAATCACTCTTTGATTTTTCTTCTTGGAATATTCTGGGAATTATTGTATTTTAGAGGGGTTACATTTCTCAGGTCCCCAGCTACTTTACATGTTCTCCAGGCATCAGTGACCTCATCCAGTATCATGACTGAAGGTCAATTTTTTAATTTAAGGAGACATCTTGACCTTGGAATGCAAGACTGTGAGTTATAAGCACAACAGACTACTGTCGGCAACCCTTTTCTGTTTCTACCTCACAGAGAAACTCCTGTGGCCCAGAATTCAACCTTAAAGGCTATGAAAAAACCAGTACTTGGAAAAGGTAATCTTTTTAGGTTATGATCACAATCCATGGGGGTCATGAGGAGAGGAATTAGAGGAATTAACTAACATAATAAGGTTCCTGACTAGCCTGCAAGGGTACATTTTAAAATTCGATCTTTCTAACAAAATTATAAACATATATGTGCTAAACATCAGATATCCAAAATATGGAAAGCAAACACTAACAGAATTTTTTAAATTATTCTGAATTTTACTTATTTATTTTATGCATATATGCATAGGCATGTGTACATGTGCTGAGTTACCTTTTCCTAAGCACTGAATATTTATCAGGCAATGAACTAAACATTTTTCACAGAAAACCTGTCTCATTCCTCATAACAACTTCTGTAAAAGGGGATTAATAATCCTACTTGTATAAATGCATACACTAATGCTCAGAGAGATTAATAATTTCATCCAAGGTCATTGCAATATTATAAAAATCACTTATTTGTACTCAGTATTTTTAATCCTTTGTTGTGCCCTACTTCTTGTTTTGCTTGTTCGAGTTTGTGTTCTGTGAATCCATGTAGAGAGATGAGTCGCAATAATTTAAAATTTTTTACATCTGAAAATATGCTCAAACATCTGATAGACTGAATTAAAAACTTGAATGAAAACATTCTCCTTTATGAACATGAAAAGTTGCACTATTGTCTTCATGTAGCTGCTGCTGCAAAAAAAAACTAAGGATTTTCATTTTAGAGTTCATCTGATTTGTGTGTTTTCCTTCTCTTGGAAGGCTTTCAAGATTTCCTCTTTTTTTCTTGATGTTTTGAAATTCAGAAGCTGTTATCAAATTACAAAAAATCCTTTTAATCTTTCTGCTCATTACTGTGTGTGTTTTTCAAATTTTAGGTTCGTTTTTTTCTTCAGTTATGATACTTTTTCTTCTGCTACGGCTAAAAGTCACTCCACTTCACTTCACTCTTTCTGGGATTCCTGTATATACCACACCTCTAAATTCTTTGTCACATCCATTTATTGTTGTGCTATTTTTCTTTTTAAAATTTTGACAAAAACTTTTTTTGAGAGAGAGAGAGACTGTGTGTGAGCAGGGGAAGGCAGAGAGAGAGAGAGAGAGAGAGAGAGGGAGAGAGAGAGAGAGAGAAAGAATCCGAAGCAGGTTCCAGGCTCTGAGCTGTCAGCACAGAGCCCGACGCCCGGTTCAGACTCACTAATCGTGAGATCATGGCCTGAGCCAAAGTCAGATACTTGACCAACTAAGCCACCCACGTGTCCCACTATTTTTCTTTCTTTTTTTATTAAATTTATTTTGAGAGAAAGAGAGATAAAGGGAATTCCAAGCAGACTCTGCAGGGTCAGTACTGAGCCCAACGTGGGGCTCCAACTCAGGAACCGTGAGATCATGACCTGAGCCGAAATCAAGAATCGAACGCTTAACTGAGCCACCCAGGCGTCCCTGTTTTGTTATTTTTCAATGATATCAAAGAGAATTCTTCCATGTCACAAGGACACAAATTCTGATAAGAAAAATTAGTCATTCTATTAGCAGTCCATTCTTGAATGAGTTCCTTAGTGGATGAGAAAATGGCAATCCAGATTTCTGCTTCCACCTGTGCTGGCTTCGGCAGCACATATACTAAAATTGGAACAGATTTCTGCTTCCACCCTTAAAAAATACTGGGGATAGTTCAGAGGTATGGGAAAGACACATAGATTTGAGAAATCAACATAAGGGACTGCTAGAAAGCCCTTTGGAGATCCAAGGTTACTCTATGTACATGTAAGCGTGTGTGTGTGTGTGTGTGTGTGTGTGTGTGTGTGTATGAGTGTCCATGAATGCTAAGTGAGCAGTAAGGCTCAGGGCAGTTGGGAGATACAGCAGGCGTGGGGCTATAAGAAAGAAAAGGCATTCGAGGAAAGTTTTATTTCTGCTTTTACATCCTCCCACCTGGTCTTTGGACAATTATTACATGTTCTAGCACCAAAGAAATCACCCAGGCGTCTCGAGTGTGCATGATAAGTACTCGAAAGCCAGGCTCAAAGAAACACTGAAATTATTTTATCGTGGTAAAAAACAAAATTTAGCTTTTGAACTGCTTTTAAGTGAATAATACATTTACTGAAGACACTTCTAATTAAAATTGCTCGGAACTGAAACAGTCTGCCTTGTAAGATAGAGATGTTATCACTACAAGTATTCTGGCATAGAAATTACTGGAAATGTTGGAGCTAGACATGTCACAGGAAGTGAGAAGTTTTACTGACTCCTGAAGTCTCCTCAACTTCTAGGATTACTAGATTTATTTATTAAGAGAATCGCTGGATAGCTGCTAGGGGAATTCATACTGGTAAACTGCAGAAATGATCTGTTTCTCTTCACTGACATATCTTGAAGTTTTGAAAGGTTTCCTATTCTGGTCATGTAATTTGGCAAAATGGTTTACTCATGTTGTCTAACAGAAACCCTATCAATTGCTGTGAATGGTGCGGTTTTGTTTTGTTTCATCGTGCCTTGTTTTTCTCATTTGTTAGTTTCCCCATTTGTATTTCAATCCACTTAAAATTAGCATAATTTTTAGGGCTCAGTCAATCCTTACACTTCAAAAGCCCTTTTCAGCCTTACAAAATATCTTCAAGCCACCTTCCAGATTTTCTCAACTTTTATCGAGATGATATTGGGGAAACAAAGACACTGGACACCAAACGATTCTGAAAATCCACCTGACCCAAACACAAACATTTAGAAAGATCTTCATTCACTTTAGCAAGACATCAGTTATGTCTACCCCTCCTTGGTCTGTGCTGGTGGAGAGAGTGAAAGCAATCTCGGATACAGGATTGGGCAAAACTGTGGCAAGTAACTTTTCTATGTTGTAAAAATGCATTTTCAAAAACCTTTTTATTGGGATATGATGCACACACCGTAAAAATCGCTCTAAATATCTTCATATACACAAGCTCATGCTTGCTCTTACAGATACAAAACTCCACATGTTCTCCAAAATCTTGCATACTTTACAGACTGCTTCCTCCAGCTTATTTTTTTAAAAAATTTTTAATGCTTTATTTATTTCTAGGAGATAGAGAGAGAGACAGCGTGAGCAGGGGAGGGTCAGAGAGAGAGGGAGTCACAGACTGAAACAGGCTCCAGGCCCCGAGCTGGCAGTCAGCACAGAGCCCGACGCGGGGCTCGAACCCACGAACCTCGAGATCATGACCTAAGCGAAAGTCGGACGCTTAACCGACTAAGCCACCCAGGCGCCCCTTCCTCCACCTTCTAAACTTGAGTAGTTTTTCTCCCTTAGGAAAGAGGTCAGCATTTCTAGACTGTCCTATATTTTGGTTTTTATTTATTTTTCCTTCATTCTCCTTCACCCAACGAAACTTACTTTTCCTGCATGGCCAGTTATCATGCTTCCCATCACGCAGCGCTCGGGTGACCATGGCAGCTGCGATTGGTCCAGATTAATAGGAGAGAACTGGAAGGTTACCTCCACACATTACTAATAATGAGCAGGCTTTTATCTCACGGTAATGGAAAATTTGCAGTCAGCACTCATTTGAATCAAGGAGATGTGGTATGAGTAAATAGTCAAATTGATTCAGATCAGAGATAAAAGTAGACAGACTCGTTAGGATAAAAGTGGGAAGTTGACTCATCCATGAGCAAGGGAGTGTCATGAAATTGGCAAAATATTTTTGTCTTTAAAAGAGAAGAGTATCCTACGTGGCATATTGAGTGTAACACATGGAAAATAATATTCATCATCTTATAGCACTCCATATGCTTTTTTGGACTTATCTCAATTCTCATTTTTATAGAAACCCAAATCATTAATAGTAATTACCCCCTCACACACATATTCAGTCTCTATAGATTCAAATGCAGTTATTATTTGTCTGACCTTTAGAAAGCTATTGAAACTCTGATGCTCACTCAGTTCTCCCTTCTGCAAAATTGAGAGAAAAATTATACTTACCTGCAGGAATGTTACAATGATCAAATGAGGTACTACATGGAGAATGCTTACAATAATCATTGCCTGGCATTTATGTCAAATTCTTCCTTCCTTCCTTCCTTCCTTCCTTCCTTCCTTCCTTCCTTCCTTCCTTCCTTCCTTCCTTCCTTCCTTCCTTC
>NW_024082650.1:39833-56159 GCF_003009895.1 Hyaena hyaena
TCTAGGAGAGAGAGACAGCGTGAGCAGGGGAGGGTCAGAGAGAGAGAGAGTGACAGACTCTGAAACAGGCTCCAGGCTCTGAGCTGGCAGTCAGCACAGAGCCCGACACGGGGCTTGAACCCACAGACCGCGAGATCATGACCTAAGTGAAAGTCGGACGCTTAACCGACTAAGCCACCCAGGCACCCCTCTTTCTTTCTTTCTTTCTTTCTTTCTTTCTTTCTTTCTTTCTTTCTTTCTTTCTTTCTTTCTTTCTTTCTTTCTTTCTTTCTTTCTTTCCTTTCTTTCTCTTTCTCTCTTATCTTTATTATCTATCAATTTCTATCTATCTATCTATCTATCATCTATCATCTGTCATCTATTTCTATCTATTCATCCATCCATACACACACACACACACACACACACACACACACACACACACACACATTCTGGTACATTTATCCCCTTAAAATCTACTTATGAATTATAGCATACATATGAACTGAAATAGAACTATATATTCCTTGAAGATTTTGTATGAAGCTGTATTATGCTTTTATTTATTTTTTAGTGTTTTATTTATTTCTGAGAGAGAGAGAGTCAGCAAGGGAAGGTCAGAAAGAGAGGGAGACACAGAATCTGAAACAGGCTCCAGGCTCTGAGCTGTCAGCACAGAGCCCGACGAGGGGCTCGAACCCACGAACCGTGAGATCATGACCTGAACCAAAATCGGATGTTTAGCTGACTGAGCCACCCAGGCACCCCTGTATTATGCTTTGAAAACTTTGTATCTCGAAGTCATTCACTGGTTAGATCACTGATCCACTTATTGGTTAGAGTCAGTACTTTTCTCTAGATTTGTTATATAAATTTGCCCAATTACGACAACCAAAATGTGTGCATGCCTCAGCTTTCTGTGCATAGCCATCCCTCTGTTCATTTCTGTAAGACTGAGAAGCTTATATACAGACACTAGCAAGCATTCCTTAAGCTTTACTTAATCATGCTGGAGGCTTGAATACCTTCAGTATGGTTGGCCCATGCCTTGTGGACTTTTGGAGTCACCTTTGGAATCAGGAAGACCTGATTCTAATCTCAGGTCCAGGATTTGCTAGTCTTTTTGACTTCTGGAAAGTTCCATGAACTCTTGTCATTGGCTTTCTTTATAGGTCTTGTTGAAACACATACCTTCCTCATTGTGTTTGGAAGGCTATTAAATGAGGTGGCATGAAGTACACTGGACACAGAAAGGACATAGTAGATGTTTAGTGAACTTGAAGAACCTTTCTCCCCTTACATGCACACTTATAATCTTGCATGCACATATATGTAAGATTCACAGTTTGCATTGCGATTACTGTTTTTTTTTCCTCCTCTAAGTCCAATGGAGGCAATTGAGTAGTTTAAGAAAACCTACAAATAATCTAAGCTTTCATTGGCTCATTTGTTTTAGAAAAAATTGCGAATATTTCTCTTTTGAGAATATCTCACCACTCATTGTGTTTGTAAATGTAAAAAGAAAGAAAATAGAGACTAAGATATTAAAATGCGCACAGATTTATAATGAAAACTAGATGTTGACCTCCTCCCTCTGCCCCTCAGATTCCTATTTTAATATATATGATCTTGGATCCAGGGACACCTGGGTGACTCTTAGTTTCAGCTCAGGTCATGATCTTATGGTTTCGTGGGTTCGAGTCCCATGTTGGGCTCTGCATTAACAGCAAGGAATCTGCTTGGATTCTCTCTCCCTCTCTTCTGCCCCTCCCCCACTCACACTGTCTCTCAAAAATAAACTTTAAAAAATACATATAACCTAGGCTTTAAATCCCATGGCTTTGTGAAAGATCAGAGAGATCTCCATGACTTCTTCAAATCACCAGAACTTCTTCCTTCACATTCTACTCTCTAAATATTCATGAGTTTTCTTTAGCATGACTCACATCCCAGAGCCTGATTCCTTCAGCGGTTTCAACAACATCGAATCCATGTGATAGAATTCTTCTGGTCAGTAATTTGAATAAAGATCTAGGAAATCGTGAAAAATTGTACCTGGCTCTGCATATATTTTCAGGGGATTTTGTCTTTGATGGTGATGTGAAGTAAGAAACCCTAATTAATCTCTGAATACCTCACCCATGGAACTTCTTTCCAAATTCTAAATGAATACCGCTACATACCGCTGGGGACTGAGTGGAACATCCAATGCTCACTCCATGCCTCATCTCTTATCTCTTGTAGGCAGATGTAATTGAATGTCAGAGGAGTAGAGGAGTCTTTTACTCCCTTCTCTTTATCCTCCAATCTGTTCCACTGACACATGCTATTGAATCAGCTGTGACCAAGACCACCATTATACCCATAGTGTGGCTTAGCAACGTCATGAAAAATTCAGTTTAGTTTCTTGAGGTCTTAAATTATTACTTAAATGAAGCTAAAAGTCATTGAAAATTTCATCAAGCAACTTAAAACATATGTCTGATGAAAAGAACAATGTATCCATATGAATTTACAAGGCATAAAAGAAGTTTTTCTTTAATTACTTTATTTGCTCTATTACAGAGGGACCCTTTATCTAAAACAAAGGGGTCCTCTGCTACATATATATTTCATTGTATTATTGCAACTGGCACCGCTTATGCTCTTTTGAAACATGAAGGCACACATTCCACTTCCTCCAATCTTGAACCTGGAACAAAATAAGGAGATTAATTTACTGAAGCCCATGAAAAATAATTAGGCACAGCCTAAAATATGTAGCTTTGCTGATTATGTTTCAAAATGTGTGATGCAGGGGCGCCTGGGTAGCTCAGAAGGCCCAGCGCCAGACTTCCGCTCAGGTCACGATCTCACAGTTCATGGGTTTGAGCCCTGTGTGGGGCTCTGTGCTGACAGCTCAGAGCCTGGAGCCTGCTTCAGATTCTGTGTCTCCTCTCTCTGCCCCTCCCTTGCTTGCGCTCTGCCTCTCTCGGTCTCTCAAAAATGAATAAACATTAAAAAAAAATAGAAAACAAAACCAAGCCAAAATGTGCAATGTAAAAGGAGTAGAGGGATGAAACGAGCTTCTTCTCTCCATTTCAGCCTTCAAATGTCACCACAGGAGGGGAGTGTGGGAAGAAATGAACAGCAGGCAACTTCACTGCAGTAACACAGCCAAGAATCCTGGAGCTTTATGCCATTTTATAATGTAGTAAACATGGAAAATAACTTTGTGAAGGATTAGAGTCTACTTTAATACATTGAAATAAGAATAAGTAAATATAGTCAGCCATTTAAAGATCACATACAGGGAGAGTGTGACTGATATTTTACTGAACCCCCTCCTGCACACATTTAAAACATTGATATGTCTTAAGGCTGAAATAGTGTTCACTAATCCATTTGTTGAAACCTTTACCATAGTAATAGTGAAATAGACATTAACTTGATGGACTATGATAGATGTAATCATAATCATAAGTGAAATATCTAGAAAGGATTTTCTAAGTTTGGATAGTAGGTCATATGGAACATATGAAATTGAAAACTCAGACTGAGAAAAAGAAAAATAGAATGTTTCTCTGATAACTAGCTGGTTACATGGCAATTAAAATGCTTTTAGCACTTCATTTTGGGGGAACTTTGTAACGCTGGTGTAACCTTCCTAATTTCTAGGTTACCTTCAAAAATGTATGCAGCTTACCT
The DNA here is from genome assembly GCF_003009895.1 of Hyaena hyaena. Classification (NCBI taxonomy): domain Eukaryota; kingdom Metazoa; phylum Chordata; class Mammalia; order Carnivora; family Hyaenidae; genus Hyaena; species Hyaena hyaena. The sequence continues at coordinate 43,500 of NW_024082650.1, forward strand.
CCAAAATACAGGTGTATTTCTGTGCCTTCACATACCCTAGTGTCAATTGTTATGGGCTTAATCACGCACCTCTCCCAGTTCATATGTTTATGACCTAACCCAACCCATAGTAGCTCACAATATAACTGTATTAAGAGAGAATATGCTTGAAGAGGTGATGAAGTTACAATGAGGTCTTAAAAGTGAGCCCTGAGGTGCCTGGATGGCTCAGTCGGTTGAGCGTCCGACTTCGGCTCAGGTCATTATCTCACAGTTCATGGGTTCTGGCTCAGCGTCAGGCTCTGGGTTGACTGCTAGCTCAGAGCTTGGAGCCTTTCTTCAGATTCTGTGACTCCTCTCTCTGACCCTCCCCTGCTCACACTGTCTCTCTCTCTCTCTCTCAAAAATATATAAAACGTTAAAAAAATTAAGAGTGACCCCTAATCCAATATTACTGGTGTCCTCCTAGGAAGAAGCTTGGACCCAGCCAGGCATGTACACAGAGGGAAGGCTGTGTGAAGACACAGGAGAAGATGGCCATCTACAAGCCAAAGGGAGAGGCCTCGGAAGAAATCGACCCTCCTGACGTCTTGATCTGGCACATCTTGCCTCCAGAACTGTTGTTTACACGTCCAGTCTGTGGTATTTGTTACAGGAGACTTAGCAAACCAATACACTATTCATTTTTCAGAGACAGAGAGAGACAGAGCATGGTGGGTACAGGGGACAGAGGGAGGGGAAACACAACATCGGACGCAGGCTCCAGGCTCTGAGCTGTCAGGACAGAGCCCGACTCGGGGCTCAAACTTGCAGACTGTGAAATCATGACCTGAGCTGAAGTCCAATGCTTAACCGACTGAGCCACCCAGGTGCCGCTAATACACCAGCTTCTATTTTTACTCCTTCCTCATCTTTTAAAAAAAATTGTTTTTACATTTATTTATTTTTGAGAGATGGATTAAGACAGAGTGTGAGTTGGGGAGGGGCAGAGAGAGAAGGAGACACAGTATCTGAAACAGACTCCAGGCTCCGAGCAAGCATACAGCACAGAGCCTGACGCCGGGCTCAAATCCACGAACTGCGAGATCATAACCTGAGCTGAAGTTGGACGCTCAACTGCCTGAGCCATTCAGGCGCCTCTCATCTTTTTTTTTTTTTTTATGGGACTATGTAAAATATATAATATTGTATTAAACTGCCAATATTTTCTCTCAAGAAAATAAGTATTAGATCTGATAATCAGAAAGTTTCATTTATGTCCTACTTTTTCTTACACTTTTTAAAGTTGGCTATATTATTATCAAATCATTGTGTGGGTATTTTCACGTCAAGTTGGATAAAAATACAATAATAACAGAAGTCTCTATTTTTTGAAAGGCCTGCTGTTTTCTTTATCATGTCATATGCCTCATATAATATCTAGCACAATATGTCATAAAAGTAATACAATACCTACTTAAGTATGTACTAAATAGACCGTAGCTAGAGGTTCCCTCCATGGGGAACTCAATATTCTTTTCCTTTCTCCTCTCTAAAGTTGGAAAATGTCTTAAATGTTTCAAAAGCAAAAATAGAGTCAAGAGGTACAATCAGTTCTCTTCGAGGTAAGGAACATGGAGAAGTTCAAGAATTTTAGACAAAGGTCAATTTTTTGAAAATAGAGCATACATTTTCTCTTTCTCATTCATTCCCTTCCATTTCAGGACACCAGTGGGTGGTAAGTCTAAGCTTGAGTATGCTTTCTCAGACTCCCCTATCAATGACATACCAAAGCAACAACAAACAAACAAAGGGAAAACTCAAGAGGAAACAGACAAGGATCAAACTAGTTAGATTTTTATCTAGTCTAGGAGAAAAAGAACACTTGTAGTATAGATGTTGTATATACAGCCCAACTTACCTTATAGAAGTAGTTGATATTTGATGCCAAACCCTGACTAAAGACTATATATTTGTCTGAATATATCCATATGTCCATATACTGACAGTCTTTTGGGGACATAATGTGGAGGAAACTATAGGAGTAGCTGATTACAGACTTAGAATCCTTACTATATACTTAACACATTTCATGATAAATGTTATTAAGGCTTACCAATAGCTAAATGTATCTCCATTTATCCACCTCCAGGGTGTTCTTGCATTGAGCTTTTTCAGTCCAATCCAATATGAAGAAGTTCCCAAAAGGGGCATCAAAGTTTCCTTTTATGAAATACAGGGTGTTGTCATGGGTCGCTCCTAGTTTTCTCATTCACACTACCCCCAAAGCTATGGTCCTTTTTCGGGTCCATTTTTCTCTTGCTAGGGTTATCGTAAGAGCCCTCTAACATGGCACTCTGCTTTGATATTTGCCACCCATCAGCTTGGCAGAGCAAATGATCCTTATAAAACTTAAGTCAAATCATGTTTCACTTTTGTTCATAGCTCTGCAATATCTTCCTATTTTACTTGGAGGAAAACCAAAGTATTAACAATAGCCTCAAAGACCCTAATCATCCACATTCCTCACTCAGTCCCTCATTCTAGGCACACTGGCTGGTTTTTTTTCTCTGTTCCTTGAATATTCCAGGCATATACCTACTTTAATGCTCTAGATGTTTCTTCTTCCGGGGAAGCTCATTCCCCCTGATATTCCTCTGACAAACTTTCTAACTACTTTACAGTTTTCCTCAGTGCCATCATCTCAATGAGATAAGACTATCTTATTTGCAGCCTACTCACCTAGGACCTTCATATATTGCTTATGTATATCTATGTATATCTAGATCATATCATAGTCACATATCATATTCACATATATCATATGCATAAATCCTGTATATATATATATATACACATATATACGTATATATACGTATATATATACATATATATACGTATATATATATACACATTTATATATATATAAAATAGTATGTAATTTAACATATTTATTATGATTGTATTCTCTGTCTCTTTTTGGGGGGTGTAAGCTCCATAAAGGCAAAAATCTTTGTTTTGTTGGCTGATACATCACAACTTTGAGGTATACCTGTCATATAATGGCTACCCAATAAATTAAATGAGATTTGTTTTGCAAAGGAGAAATCTAACCACTTGATTCCTGGAGTTGAATATGGCCAGAGATCCATGATAGACTATGCAGGCTTCTTGGCTATCCATCCAAGTTTTTTCATGTTCAGATTGAAAGAAGCAATTATTTCTGATGTGGTTCCAGTCTTGTGGGCATACAGCTTCACCCTCAGAGCATGTATGGTAATTCCATAACTTTGGCTTTTTAACTAAAAGCACAGTGGTAGGGGGAAAAAAAGAAAAAGAAGAAAGTGTAAGAAAAAGAAAAAGTCTTTCCTTCCAGGTAAAATATTTATTTCAGATCAAGAAAATGTATTTTACTTCCATATTCAATTCAAATGATTTAACTCAAAACTCAACTCAGAAAAAAGAAAAGATCAAGAACATCACATGAATGAAATCAGCATTGAAGAATGCAGGTGGATGTATACTTTAAGATAGCAATCAGAGACAAATAAATATCCAGAAACTGAATTAATCTCTAGCCAGTTTCCTCCCATTTCTTATACTACTGGCATTTTCTTTATTCATCCATTCCTTTCCTATTCATCCACTTCTTTCCATTGTGAATAGACCAATTGTCAATATCCATAACATCAGAGGGCTGGCTTACTATTGCTGGCTTAATTGAAACTAGACTGTCTTTCAAGAACAACATTTCCCCAGATGTTGAGGTTGCTCCTTTGTTCTTAAACATAAAACAACGCAAGGAAAAAAAAAGTTTGGAATTTTACTAGCTTTCCACTATCCACTTTTTACTCCCCAACTTACTGCCTCTAGATAGATGAAGTTCCTCATTAAGATATAGCCCTGAGAAAAACAAGGCTCACCAAAAGGACATCTCTTTACAGCTGAAATATATGATGGGCTCATATGAATGGGAGAATCTTCAAATGGGAAAGATACCAGCAATGTAGGACTGTTCATGAGTCCTGGTATAAAAGCCGAGTGGAAAACTCAGGTCGCCAAAACTATCTGAAGGTATCAAATTCAAAATGATTTTAAAGTTTTGTGTTGAAATAAAAAGCTTGTACAGAATGCAGGTATTTGGTCCGGAACCTGGGTTACCGAACACCAAGTTTTGTCATTCATTCATTCGTTCATTCATTCATTCATTTGACAACTACCAGTTGAGTTTCTCTCATGTGGCAGACATTTTTGTCAGTCTGGGAATACAACAGTGTACATACAAAACAAAAACCAAACAAAACCCAAAATCTTTGCTTTTATGGGACTTGAATGTCTACTAAATGGTATAGTTTGTCATAAAATATATCAGAGTGAAGGTAGTTAGGATTATTAGGGGAAAGGCTTGCAATTTTAATGCAGTAGTCAGGGGTTCACCCAGAGGGTAATATTTACTAAAAGCTTGGACCAGCTGAGCTAGTGAGGAATATGTTCATACAGGGGAAGATCTTCCCAAGCAAAGAAAAACAACAACAACAACAACAGTACAAAGGACCAAGGTGAAGTGCCTGGCTTGTTAACAAAAGAGTGAGGATGCTTGAGGGTGCCCGGGAGGCTCAGTCAGTTAAGTGTCTGACTTTAGCTCAGGTCATGATCTCACAGTTTGTGAGTTTGGGTCCTGCGTCAGGCTCTGTGTTGACAGCTCAGAGCCTGGAGCCTGCTTAAGATTCTGTGTGTGTCTCTCTCTCTATTTGCCCTCACGCACTAGCTCTCTCTCACTCTCCCTCTCTCAAAATAAATAAACATTAAAAAAAAAAAAGAGTGAGGATGCTTGTGTGACTGAAGAAGACTGAGTGAAGGGGCAAGTAAGTAGTAGGAGATGAGATCACAAAGGTAATCGGGTGACTAGATCCAACAGAGTCTGTAGGCCATCTGCAAGATTGTGGCAAGATTACTCAAAGTGAATGAAAAACCATTGCAGCATTTTAAACAGATCTGATTTGTTTTTTAAAGTGTGTTTAAAATATATATTCTAGAAGTGCACTGTCTAGTATGGAAGTCCCTAGCTACACATGGCCATCAATCATTTGAAATCTGGCTAGTCCAACTCCAAAGTCCTATAAGTATAAAATGCACACTGAATATCAAAACCGTAGTACAAAAATATTTTGTAATATCATGAATCATTAATATACTGATATGTGGTGAAATGATGATATATTGACCATACAGGTGTTACCTGTTAAATACAGGCGTTAACCTCAATTTCTCAGGAGGCAATAATTAAGCAAAAGTATTTTTTTTGGAATCAAAGAATTGCAACTCAGGGCACACAGATTTGAGTAGCAATCCAAGGAGCATCCCACTAGGGAACCAAAGCCAGGGTTTTTTGAGACAAAAGCGGACTTTTTTATATATTGTTTACAAAGGATTGTGATTGGGGCTAGTAGCTGAAAATTAATCTTGGCTAAGCACAGGCGTTGCTAAGGCTTTCACTGAGCAAAAGGCCATTACTGTAGCACATTGCATGTGTTCTTGAGGAGTCCTTGGAATATTCGGGGCAGTTTGGACCAGTTCAAAAGTTCAGGAGGGCATGCATAAACCCTGCTTCCTTAATGGCCTCCTGGATACATTTTAAAACACCTTGACATAAATGACCCCGTATCACTTCATTTTTCACACTGGGTTAAATACAAAATACAATTAAAACTATTCTCATTTGTTTCTTACTTTTTTAGTGGGGCTTCTAAAATACAAATGACATTTGTGGCCCATATCATATTTTCAGTGGATAACTGCTCTAAGAGGTAAAGGGTGGAAAAGTGAAGAACACTTCGAAAAGAGGAGGTTGGCTAGGTACAAGGTGGTACCTGTACAAGTGGTGAAAAGGGACTCAGATTCTAGTTATATTTTGAAAGATCAGGAAGACTTTGCTGATTATTTTGGGGGTAGTGGAGAGGAAAAAAGAGTCCAACATGACTCTAAGGGTTTTGGTTTGAAAACTAGAAAGACAAAGTTGATATTTCATGAGGTAAGGAAGACCCAGATAGAAGAGGTTATGGGAGACAACCAGACTAAGACTTCAACTTGGACAATGTATTAGTCAAGTTGGCGGATTTAAAAATTTGGAATTCGGCAAAGAAACCCAGATTGGATATGAGTATTTGGAGGTCCTAAGAATGACGTGACATTCAAAGTTGTGAGTATTGCTAGGTTGCCAAGAGTGAAAGGGCAGATAAAGAGGGGACCTTTTTGGGGACTGAGCCCCAGGGCACTCAAAGTTAAGAGGTCAGGGAGAAAAGAAAGAATAAGCAAAGGAAAGCTGGAAGATGCTAACAAATTAGTTAGAAAGCATACTGTGTTGCAACATGGAAGTTGCCAGTGAACTTGAAAGACAACTTTAGTAGAAGGAAAAGGAAGTGGAGCCTGACCAGAGATGATTTAACAGAAAATGGGAAGATGGAATTTAGAAAAAAATAGCTAAAATTCAAGGTGGTTGCTGTAATGGAAGAAAAATGAATACATTGGTAGCTAAAGAACAAGTAAGTGCTAGTAAATTTTAAGGTAGGAGAGAAATCCCCATAATATATTGCTGATGGAGATGTTTCGATTGAGTATGAAAAAATTTGTAATGTAGGAGAGAGAGTGGAATATTACTAGAGTAATGTAACTGATCAATGAGAGGCTATAGAATCTAGTGCAGAGCATGAATATTCCATCTTCAGTACCAGCAATCTAGACAGAGTATTCCGGTGGGGGTAGAGGTAAGAAAGTAGATGTGGTCATGGTAGTCTTTGAAAGCTTTCTAGCAACTGTTTTAATTTATGAGGTAAAACTGAAAGCAAAATACAGGCTTGAGAGTGAAGATGAAGAAAGAGGCATGAAAGGTCTGGAGAGAATGGAGAAAGTATAAACTAATCATCTACGGGAGAGAGTTAATACAGTAGGGAAAATGTGATAACAATTGCTAGTGGTCACTCCACTTTTTTGAACTCTATCACAATTATTCCTGGTATGATTCTCTGACACTCGTCTAAGGCACTCTCTCCTAAATACATACCAGACCTTAAGTTTCAGCACAAATACCCCTACCTTTATAAAGTCTTCCCTGACTACCAAAAGCTGATTCATAAACTCCTTCTCATCCTCTTCAAATACATACTTGTATTTAGCAATTATTTTACAGTTACTATTTGCTTACATGCATGTTTCTTCCATCAAGGATTAATTCCTTTCAGGCCAAAATCCCCTTTTCTTTTTCGTTTTCCTTTTTTCCCCCCCATCTTGGTAACATCATCACCTAGCACTGTGCCTGAAGTTCAATAGATATTTATTGAAAGAATGATCATTCTAGAAGGTAAAGCAGGTGACTGGGTTTGAAAAACAATTAGAGGCTCTGGCAAGGAGAATGCTTTCCGATTTCAATTGTTCAATGTTAAGGAAGAACAAGCTAGTCACTGGTATCAGACTGAATCAATGATAATACAATTAGTATATTTTTAGCAGGAATTGTTTACTTACATTTTCTAGGGAATCTTAACATTGCCCACAGAAGAAAAGCGATGCCTCCACATATCATACTTGACATGACTAGCATTTTCTTTGTTACTATACCTAAGGAAGATGGATGTCATTGTTTATCTTCTAGAGAAAAACAAACAACAGGCAAACAGACAACGCACGTGAGATTTGTCTTTTTCTCTACCTGCTCTATGAGCTATTCTTCACAACCCAGCAAGTGGAAAATGGGAAAATGAGACAGCGTACTAAGGGCTAACTTTTCAGATCAAGAGTCTCAGAAGTGTTTGCTTCCACTCTCCGCGCCATTTCTGACCGTTATTTTACTTACTCAGTGTTCTTTCCTTGGTTGCAGAATAGAAAACCAAACTCCATCCTGGGACTTTTTCATGAATAGCTAGCTGCCTCTTCCAAGAAGGAAAACATCAGGTGGAGAGGGGTGGGTCTACCATTTCTTTGAAGGCTTTGTTTTTTTAATGAAGACGGCTTTTATTTATGGGCCAGATTATGGACAATTAAAGAAAAACTGCTGAGACTGCAAACTGGGATCCAAAAAGGATGGTAGGATAATCACGGGAAGCTCAGCTCCTGTACCCAAGGACGAGCTCTGTGACGCCCCTTACCTGGCATCGTGACCTGCTCCATGACCTCCCTCCCATCAGTACCAACGTTATGCTCAAACCCTCTGCCCTCCATCTCCAACGCTCACGGACAAGGGTCTTCTGTAACAAGGCTGGGGAAGTAACGGTTTGCAGGCAGGCAGTAACCGCTCCCTTTATCCTAGAGGCGTTGGCTCAATAGCCTGGGATTGGCTGGACCACAGAGACGACTCTGAGAATTCAGCCTCTGATTGGCTCCTTCCCTCTCACCAGCTAACCCCCCAAAGCTGAGCAGGGAGAGGCCAATACTTCTTATTTTGGATGCTTTTATACAGTCGCCCTACAATCTCAAGTCTAAGACAATTTTACAACACGTGGACTGAAACCTGGGCATGTTTGCCAACACCACAGGGTAGCTTTGCCCTCCCCTCTCATTTTTTTAAAATACTCCCTCCAATTCTTTTTAACTTTTAACTTTTTAACTTTTAACTTTTGAGTTCTTTTTAGCCTTTGAGTTCCAGATCTTACTTATGGACTGCTTAGGAAAATTTGATAAATTTTAGTGCTTGAATGAAAATTAGTTTCATATACAGGCAATCTTCCCTTTGCACAGTGGAAACGGATGTTAAAAATGACGTACAAGCGAAAACCAAGCCATGTTATTCTAATAATCAAAGGGGAACATTATGATTGGTCCTCAATTTAAAAAAAATGTTTTTGAAATACTGAAAACTCTGTTACTCTCCCTCAAAAACATATGGGGAATAAAAAAACAATAAAACGATTTTTATAACACTGTATTTAAAACATCAGAAACATTGAGAATTCAAGTCCTTTGTTTTATTTTGTTTTTTACAAAGCCTAAAAACTTATTAAGAATACTTTGAAAATAAAATTAGACCACTTTCTTACACTATACCCCAAAATAAACTCAAAATGGATTATGGACCTAATGTAAAACCTAAAATCATGAAACTCCTAAAAGAAAATGCAAACAGCTATCTCTTGGACATTAGACTTACCAACATTTTTCTGAGTATGCCTCCTCAGTCAAGGGAAACAAAAGCAAACATAAACTATTGGGACTACATCAAACTAAAAACCTTTTGCATAGCACAGAAAACCATCAACGAAATGAAAAGACAACCTCCTGAATGGGAGAAGATAGGTGCAAGTGATATATCTGATAAGGGGCTAATATCCAAAAAATTTGAAGAACTCATATAACTTAACACCAAAAAACCCAAGTAATCATATTTTTAAAATGGGTAGAGGATCTGAATAGACATTTTTACAAAGAAGAAATAAGGATGGCCAACAGATATATGAAAAGATGTCTGGTGTCACTAATCACCAAGGAAATGTAAATCAAAGCCACAATAAGATATCAGCTTACACCTGTCAGAATGACTAGTATCAAAAAGACAAGAAATAACATGTATTGATAAGGAGACAGAGAAAAAGGAACTCTTGTGAACTGCTGGTAGGGATGTAAATTGATGTAACTACTGTTGAAAACTGTGGAAGAACCTCAAAATATTAAAAGTAGAAATGTTATAGAGTCCAATAGTTCCAATGTTGTTATTGGGGTTTTTTAATGTTTATTTATTTATTTTTTTATTTTTGAGAGACAGAGAGAGGCAAAGCATGAGCAGGAGAGGGGCAGAGAAAGAGGAACACACAGAATCTGAAGCAGGCTCCAGGCTCTGAGCTGCCATCACAAAGTCTCACAAGGGACTCAGACCCACAAACTGAGAGCTCATGACATGAGCCAAAGTCAGTCACTTAACTGACTGAGCCACATATGTGCCCCTCTACTGTTAGGTATTTATGCAAAGAAAATGAAAATACTAATTTGAAAAGATATGTGCACTGCTATGTTTACTGTCATTTTATTTACAACAGCCAAGATACGGAATCAACCTAAGCATCCTTTGATAGATGAATGGATAAAGAAGATATAGCATATACACAATAGAGTATTCCTCAGCCATAAAAAAGAATGAAATCTTGCCATTTGTGACAACTTGGATGGACCCATAGAGTATTATGCTGTGTGAAAGAAGTCAGATGGAGAAAGACAATTAACATATGATTTTACTTATATGTGAAATCTAAACAAAAAACAAAAAACCCAACAACATATAAACAAACAAAAAATGCAGAAATGGACTCATAAATCTGGATAATGAAGTGGAACCCCACTTTATTCTAGAGGGTAGGGGATAAGGGGTGCCATTGGTGAGGTAAAGACTTCTGGTTATAAAATAAATAAGTCACAGGGATTAAAAGTACAGCATAGGGAATATGGTCAATAATATTATAATGACAATATGATAACAGATGATAATTACATATCTCGTGGTGTGTGTTGGATAATGTATAGAATTGTCAAATCACTATATTGTACACCTGAAACTAATATTGTATGTCAACCATACTTCAATACACTTTTTTAATTAAAAAAACAAAATAAAAAATGTTTTTCATTAAAAAAAACATTGAACAGGCTTGCCTTCTTGCTGTGTAACCTACAATATTAGGCAAGCATCTTTCCTATACTTTCTTAAACTTTCGTACCTCTAAGTTTGAGTGGGCTTTCCACATTTAATTTTTTTGCTTCTGGAATGTTATGAAATATTTCTGAGAATTCCTTTTATGTAAATTTTTTTTCGTGACTCTAACTTCTCTGGGACATCTCCATCCCTTTCATCACAACCACTTGCCTTATTTTTGTTGATGGTTGCCTTCAAAATTCCTCTGGCTGGCTGTCTAGAGTCTCGACAAAAGTAGAAGTGTCAATATGCTCACGATCAGCTCTTTCTTTCTACTTACTTTTGTTTTCTACTTGACTTTGACTTTCAGCATTATCACTGTTTGTTTCTTTGCTGCATTTTAGTCATGTTTGACCAGTCCCCTCTTTTGATGATTTATTTTTGTAAGATACCACATGAATTAATCATTGTGAGATGCAGAGGTAACATAATTTTACATTTAATTGTCTAAGTGTTAACTGAAGACAGACGCACATTAATTAGTCACTGACAGACTTACAAGGACATGACTTGATTGGTCATTGATCACAATGCATTGTCTATTTTCTACATAGTGATCTCTCTCTCTCTCTCTCTCTATATATATATATAGCTTCTGTGTTCACTGAGAAACTAGCAGTGAAGTTTGTACTTTATACAGTTAGAGTAAATATACTATAAATATGCATAACTATACTGTAAAACTAAAATTTGAGACAGGTAACTAAAGCATGGTATTATTTAACTAAACCATGATAAATGAAATTTGTGCATATCAGACCATAAAAATATAATGCAATCGCCCCCAACACATACATACATACATACTCTTGCAAAGGTACATATAAAAATAAAAACATATACACATACACACCCACATATGTGTGTGTATATATATATATGTACACACATTATATACATATATATTTACACCTATGTTATAGGCTAAATGTGTACTCACAAAATTCATAAGGTGAAACCCTACCCTCTCAATGTGATGGTATTAGGAGATGAGGCCTCTGAGAGGTAATTAAGTTTAGATGAGATAATGGGGGTGGAGCTCCCATAATGTGTGTGTGTGTCTGTATTTCCTACCTATGCTTATTTTTGTGTGTGTGTATCTGTATTTCCTACCTATGCTTATTTTTGTTCACTCATCTGATGATTAGGACACATTAAAGACTCATTACAACAACATATACACAATGGTAAGTATTGGTGGGGATGTAAAATGGTGCAGTTACTAAGCAAAACAATATGGTGGTCCCTCAAAAAATTAAACATTGAATTATTATATGATATAGTAATTCTGTTTGTGTCTATATACTTGAAGGCATAATGCTAAGTGAAATTAGCATCACAAAAAACCAAACACTGTATAATTCCACTTACATAAGGTATGTAGAGTAGTCAAATTCATAGAGACAAAAGTAGAATGAAAGTTGCCAGGGACTGCGGGGCGGGGGTGGCGGCGGCGGCGGAGGAGGAAGTGCAAAGTTGTTGTCTAAGGGGTTTAAAGTTTCTGTTTTGTAACATGAAAAATGTTCTCCAGACTGGTGGCCCAACAGTGTGAGTGTACTTACACTACTAAGCTACACATTTCAAAACAGTTAAGATGGGAAATTTTATATTATGTGTTTTGGCCACAAATATTTTTAGAATAGTATCTAAGCAGACCCGAGGCAATGAAACCCTAATAAATGAGAATCCATAGATAGAACTCCAAAAGATGAGGCAGAAAAGAAGTATTTTCCATCTCAAGTGAAATATCTCTGACAGGAAGTGAACAACAGATCAGGTGATTTCTGAAAAACCCACAAAAATCACTCAATAAGGAAGCTACCGGTAGCACACTTCTGTGCTGCTTCTGCAGTTTTCTCTGCCACCATGTGGGGTCAGGAAAAAACAGCACATCTCATTTTCTGTGGGCCACCAGGTCTGAAATAGTACAGGCTGGAGGAAGGTAGTGCTTAAAAAAATGTAATATGTATTTATTTTTAAGAGACAGAGAGAGACAGGGGCGCCTGGGTGGCTTAGTCGGTTAAGCGTCC
>NW_024082650.1:59937-88558 GCF_003009895.1 Hyaena hyaena
CCAGCCCGGAGACTGGCGCCTGTTTCAGTCTGTGACTCCCTCTCTCTCTGACCCTCCCCTGCTCACGCTGTCTCTCTCTCTCTCCTAGAAATAAATAAAACATTAAAAAGAGAGAGAGAGAGACAGAGAGAGACAGTGTAAGGAGAGAAGGGGCAGAGAGACAGGGGAACACAGAATCCAAAGCAGACCCCAAGCTCTGAGCTATCAGCACAGAGACTGACACCAGGCTCAAACCCATAAATCATGAGATCACGACTTGAACTGAAATTGAATGCTTAGCTGACTGAACCACCCAGGCAGAGGAAAAGAATAGTGTTTTTAATGTGAAGTTTAAGTTTGAATAGAAGAGTTTGGAGTTTTGAGATTCTGCTAGACATAATAGTTTCTGAAATGAGCCTCTTCTGATTACTGAAAAGAACTGCAAAAGCTATGAGACTGACCCCAAACTGTCCAGGTGTGGGGAAAAAAGTGTCCAAAAGTTCTAGGCAATGAAAGACTGAGGTTCATTTCTGTGTGCACACACAAAACTACAGTCCTTACAAAACACCAGATCCATCTGTTTTCCTGTCTGTACATTCTTCCCATTTTCATGAATGTAGCTGAAGGTTGCAGGTTAAAGGTTCTTCCTTGACAATAAAACTTGGTGATCAGTTCCCAGCAGGCTGGAGGGAAGGCAGGCAGAACCTTAAGATGCATCCCAGTTGTACAAATTACTTTTGAAATAAATACAGTGTTCTCCTGGAATCTCATGGCTGATTTTTTCTATTTATTTCATTAACTGTTCCTTAATGTTTTCAGATTTTTCAGAATGTACCATACCTTCTTCTTCTTCTTTTTTTTAAGTGTTTTTATTTATTTCTGAGAGAGAGAGAGAGACAGTCTGAGCAGGGGAGGGTCAGAGAGAGAGAGAGACACAGAATCTGAAACAGGCTCCAGGCTCTGAGCTGGCAGTCAGCACAGAGCCTGACGCAGGGCTCAAACCCACTAACTGTGAGATTATGACCTGAGCCGAAGTCCGACGCTTAACTGATTGAGCCACCCAGGCGCCCCAGAATGTACTGTATCCTCTAAATTTTATTCCTCATTTTGTTCATATTTATAGTACTGGGTGTTGAGCTGGGTTACTTTAGAATGACCATGTTTAAATAAACGTGTTAGATACAAAGTGGAAAGGGTAAAACAATTATCCATGGCAACATTTTGTGGAATGTGGAATTCACCAGCCTTGACCTGCAGTAACCAAGAAAATGGCATTGCAACAGGTGCTAGAGTGAGATTGGTAAAGAGAAGGTTTCCAGGCAACAAGTTCGACCAGTGTGCCATGAGTAATGATCTGAATATGGTCGAGGCTCGGGTCTGCTGCCTGGCAAAATGCCCTTGGCCAATTTCCTCTCCAGCAACCCCTGCACTGAAGTTGTGGAGTGATGGTTCCCCACCACATCCCTGCTTGCCTTGAGACATAAGTAAAGGTAGAGATGTTCACTACTGGATAAAGCCTTCTGGTATAGAAGTGTGCAAGCTTCAATTTTGCACTATTTTATTCCACTTGTTGGGACAGGCTGGATTTAGAGGGTTATACTATGTAGTTTCTTTTCCTAGCTGACTGACTTGGTGGACACCTCAGGAGCTATAGGGCTCCTTCATTCAGTAAGCTTTCTGTGACTTGTGAAGGCCAGAGCCTAAGTAGCAGGAAGCCATTCCATTAAACACACACACACACACACACACACACACACACACACACACGCATTTCTGGATGCCTTTCAGAGACTCAGAAAATATTAATTGGGCTTGATAAGTCAAATATTAATTGATATTATTGATAGTCCAAATATTTTAATTGAACTAAGTACTTGATAAGTACTATGGAAAAAAACATAATAATGGATAGAGTGTGGAGGAGTAGAGAGAACACAATTTTAGGGTGGGTGGTCAGGAAAAGCCTTCCTTCTCACTGAAAGGATGTTTGCGACCGATATATACGTGTCTCCCTTTTTCTAGCCATCCCACTCCTTGGGCTTACAGAGGGGGTGACTAGACTTAGCAAATTAAAATATAGAATTCCTAGTCAAATTTGAATTTCGGATCAACAGCAAACGTGGCAAATGTAACAAATGAAAACATCGCATGCGACATAAACACATCGTTTTTCAACTGAATTCCAAATTTAGCTAGAGGTCTTGTATTTTATTTGACAACCCTACTTAGGTCGCAACAATTTTTCTTATCTTTTACATTCATAAGTGCTCCAGCGCTTGGTCTGGGGCTTTTCTTGATTCTGTTCTTTTTTTTTATTTTTTATTTTTTATTTTTTTTTTAATTTTTTTTTAAATGCTTTTATTTATTTCTAGGAGAGAGAGAGAGAGAGAGACAGCGTGAGCAGGGGAGGGTCAGAGAGAGAGGGAGTCACAGACTCTGAAACAGGCTCCAGGCTCTCAGGGGGCAGTCAGCACAGAGCCCGACGCGGGGCCCGAACCCACGAACCGTGAGATCATGACCCAAGCGAAAGTCGGACGCTTAACCGACTAAGCCACCCAGGCGCCCCTCTTGATTCTGTTCTTAACAGCTCTCTGGGAACCCTTAAATAGTGACACAACCTAGGGACTGAGGATGGGGGAGGACTACGCAAGAAAGGAAAGATAGGTTGCTGCCCCTTTAAGGGTGGAAAGGGCTAGAGAAAGGGAAACAGAGAAATGCAACAGGAGACCCAAGAATCTAGTGTAGGCTGTTTATTTGGAAGGTGAGAGAAACACTGAAGAAACGGGAAGTGAAACAGGGTGGTTGTCAAGCAAGTAGCCACTGTGAGTAACTAGAACTTCATTTAGCAGACCTGGTCTAGAAGCCAGGATTCTTTCCAGTTCTTCCCCCAGGGGTATAGACACAGTTGTTTCATTTTGAGCTGTACCAAGACCACCTGTGGACTGAGAGGAACACATTTGTTCCACCCCGGGGGAGACATTTCCAGATGGGACTTCACATCTTTTGTACGGTGACTGCTGTTCATCTCCCCGGAATCCTTCAACGTAAAGGAAACTTTCTAGTGTTTCCCAAACAATCCTCAAACTTTCAGCATCCGGTGACGTCTGTGAAGTGCCTGCACGTGAGTGTGATATACCCTCGTGTCTTCAGTGATCATAGAAACCCACACTCTAATCTTCAGCAACTTGTTAAAAACTTTAGCCTAATTCTTTACAACAGCTTATACGAGTTGAGTATTTACCCCAAGTAAGTAAGCCTTGTAGCTTTCCTCAGATTTTAGCTTAGCTCTCTGCCCTTGACCTCAGATCTCTGAGGGGTATAAGAGAAGTTATGCATTGGCAGATCATGCAGATTGACTCTGTTGTAAAAGTAGGAGAGACGTACTTTCTAGCTTTCTACCCACTAAGTGGAACTGAGTCTTCCTCTCCAGTGGCTGCCTGTCCCAGCGATCCAGCCTTACAGCCTTTACAGGTTGAAGTGTTTGCTCAACTGCGGTGGAATAAACATCAGCCACACTTTAGAGTCAAGGCAAGGGGGAGAGGAAAGCATTAAATCCTCCAATACTTATTTGTTTCTATTTCAGCTCTTGTAAATCTGCAAAGTTAGCTAGCTAAGGTTGAGCGCTTAAGACGGTCCATTTAGATAGTGTGAGGACTCCCGTGATAAGTTCTGACACATCTCCCAGTTACAAATGTAAGGAGTGAGTGGGCTGGTGGTTTCTGTGGTGAAGATACTGAGACAGCAGTGCAAGAGGTGTCTGGACCATGATGTCGTAACGTAGTGACCAAATTTCTTAGCTGATTTCATTAGCTCCTGCGGAGGAGCTGATGATTCACCAGGTTTGTGCCTCCAACAACCATGCTCAGCACCACAGTCTCCTACCTGGAGTCTGACACACCCAAACCTGCCGGATTCCTGTGCATTACCCCGTAGTGTAATAGGTGAGAGGAGAGTACACCAATCGCTATTGCTTCTGAATCTGTGATACTGTCCCTAGTGTGTGTTGTTTCAGAAAAAAATGGCATAGATGCATTGCTTGACCATTGGCTCTCATACGTGTGTTCAGCAGGTTTTATACAGTGAGCAACCAGGAGATCTCAAGTTCTGGCCCTAGAACCATGGCTAGTATCACATGAAGGCTCCTACAAAGAGATCAGCGTAAAGACTGGACAAAATGTATAAAAGGAACCGACAAGACGAAACTTGAGGGACTCCAACTGATCAAGGCTTACTGCTTCTATCGTGCCTGCCTGCCAGGAAAACAGAAAACAAAAACAACCTATTGATAGAAAAATATTCATAATCTCTGCTATTCTTACATACAATGCCTGGTATTTCATAAAAAAATTATGAGGCCTCCTAAAAAGAAGAATTGGCAAAACACCAATTGACAAGCCAAATTAATAAAAAATGAACTTTTTATGGGGATGCGCACTGGGTGTTAAAGATAAGCCAATCTGACAATAAATTATATTTAAAAAAAAGAAAAAATGAGCTGCAAATGCTTTCAGGTAGTGATGCTATTGGACAGGAAATTTAAAAGAAAAATGGCTACTGTGTTTAGGTGAAGACAAAAAAATGTATAAAGAATTTCAACAGCATGGAAATAATTCAAGGGTCAAATGAAAACTCTAGAACAGAAATAAATAATAACAAATGCAGAATGATTTAATTAAGGATCAAGTGAGGGCAAGATGGAATCCAAGACTTAAAAGTATTTAAAGAGGTGGGACGCCTGGGTGGCTTAGTCGGTTAAGGGTCCGACTTTCACTTCTCGCGGTTCGTGCGTTCAAGCCCCGCATTGGGCTCTGTGCTGACTGCCAGCTCAGAGCCTGGAGCCTATTTCAGAGTCTGTGTCTCCCTCTCTCTCTGACCCTCCCCTGCTCATGCTGTCTCTCTCCCTCTCTCCTAAAAAAAAAAAAGTATTTAAAGAGGAAGGATCAGCCATTGGCTTTGAATATTTCTAAGAAAGGTGAGTTAAGGAACTGCTATGGCCTTTTCATCTGTGATACTGTTCCCTTGGAAATAACTGTGCCAGATAACCTACTTACTTGTAAGTTAATATATGAGAAATATTCAGTGGATATAGTGAAAGTATAATCTTAATTATGAGCTTAATGGGATCCATTTTGCTGTTGTGTTAAATGAAAAAGAATTCACATTGGAATTGATTGATATTCTAGCTAAAGGGACGGTGTGTGTGTGTGTGTGTGTGTGTGTGTGTGTGTGTGATATTTGAGAAACAAGAGAAAATTGAGCTTAAAAAATTGGGACACTGATTCAGAGATTTGTCTTCCTTACAGTCAGTGCATCAGAAGGCACTGGTCATGGCTTGACAGATCAATTTCTAAGTCTCTGTGGCATTTCTTATAACGTGCCTCCTGACAAGGAAGTTAATTTCAAGGCAAAGGAAAGGAGCCATGAATAACAACTCATTGGACTTAATACATGGCCCACTACTTGAAAGCAGGTAGCGTGGTGTAATGGAGAAATGACTGAAATGCTTTTGAAGACTTAATAAGCTGGGAGATGATCATTTAGGGGGTTAGGGTGCCCCGTTGTAACCTACTATTCGTGCTTGAAAACACCTGTCAGACTACGGTCAGCTCCCTATATTCACGATGTGTTGTCTGGGAACTGATGCAGAAGCAGAAATAGCTGTTCTGTGTATTATACGCTAGAGCTCATGTGAGGGATTTTTGCAGCTGGTTTGCCAGACAAACTCTTGGTGTGTTTGGGGGTACCAGAGCCAAAGGATGTTTTGCTTCTACCAGGAACACAATCACAGTTCTGTTACATTGGAAACTGAGACAGGTCACTCTTGGCAATAGTGTTTCCCATATCCCTAAAGCAACAGGTAGTAATGTTCACAGTGACATATTCAAATATCAAATACAGCTCAAGGGACAATTTGCAAGATGTGGATAGGCTCAAGGGAAAATAATAATAGTAACAATTTTATATATTCCATAATGATAAATACATTATAATATACTTATATATTATGTAATATATTCATATTTTTATGTTATTATTATTATATTCTTTTGAGCCTACCCACATCTTACAAATTGTCCTTTTATTTTATCATCTTTAAACTCTCCTTTTATTTTTTATTTAAAAAATTTTTTATTTTTTACCACTTATTCAGGGTATTTTAGAGAGACAGAGTGCAAGTGGGGGAGGGGCAGAGAGAGCAGGAGACACAGAATCCGAAGCAGGCTCCAGGCTCTGAGCTGTCAGCACAGAGCCCAACACAGGGCTCGAACCCATGAATGGTGAGATCATGACCTGAGCCGAAGTCGGACGGCCAACCGACCGAGCCACCCAGGCGCCCCCAAACTCCCCTTTTAATGTAGATACTTGTTTCTTCTCTTTGGATCCTGACTGTGGGTCTCTTCTTTTGAACGTGAGTATGTCACTATCACTGTGATCTCCCAACTCTTCAATTAAGTGACTGAAAACATCAGATTTATTAATAAGAATGAGGAAAAAACTTATCTCAAAACAATCATTCCCCGACCCCCGCCTTCACCTTGTACACCTGATCAGTGAACCAATAGACCCCTGCCTCCAAAGAAGGCTGTGTCAACCTTATAAGATCCTGACTTCTGGGACCCTGGAGACATTTACTTCTCCTTTTTAGTAGACCTTAGCTGAAAGCTGGCTCAGAAAAGATTGAGCCTGGCTGCAGAGAGATGGCAAGACTGACCTCAGCTTTCCCCGACTACAGAGAAATTTCTGGGGCCTTTGGTATACACACCTTGGCTGTTACATGTGTGCTCCCTGGTGTGATTCCTGGGCGGCAGATATCTTGATATATTCCCTGCTACTAGAGAAACTAGACGTCCCCTAGCTCCTCTTAGGCTAACCTATCCCTATGTCATAGAGTTGCAGAGTGGGGCTCATCCTCTGCATCTCCCTGGGAGCGCTCTGGGCACGTGTGATCTCCCCAAAGGGCAAATCCTCTGTATCAGGACCTTTGCCGGGACACAGAGAGAGAAAGTCTGTGTCAGGCCACTGCTGTAGAAGAGTGAGTGTTCAAGGATTGTGTCCTTTTGTTATTCTCTGCTGGGAGGTTTTTCTCAGATAAATGCTATGTTATAATCTGCACACATGTTGCTAGTGATCTGTTCCCCCTTGCACGACACTAAATAATATCCAACACAATTTTTAAAACTATGTTGGTAGTTGGCAGATATGGAGAAATGAGAAAAAGGAAGAGGTCAGCGGAAAAAAAAAAAAAAAGACTCTCACTCTTGCAACTGTGTCTGTACTCATCTGAGGCCCCTCATAGGCTGCAGCTCATTCGTAGATGCCCGGGATTGGTACAGTGAAAAGAGAAGTATGAGCTTATAAATGTAAGTTCTGGTTTACAAACAGAAGTTTAAACCTGCAACTCTTGTTTAACATTCACCTCTGTTAGTTCATCTTCATCTTTTAAAAAAATAATAATTTGGGGAGATTTCTTTTCATAGCCCCGATGTCTGAAGAAGTTACTTATGCAGATCTAAATTTTCAGGACTCCAGTAAAAGGAAAAGTATTCAGGAGTCTGGCACAGTTGGGATAAAAGGTAAGACTCTGAGCTTTGGAAACATTGTAGGTTGATAGAAGTGGAAGGGTAGAAGGCCTTAGACATTAATGAATTGACCATGACCCTGTTGGTGTGAATCTTATTTATTTTAATGTTTATTTATTTATTTATTCTGAGAGAGAAAGAGAGAGCATGAATGGAGCAGAGGTGGAGAGAGAGGGGGAGAGATAATCGCAAGCAAGCTTTGAACTGTCAGCGCAGAGCCCAAATCAGGGTTCAAACTCATGAACTGTGAGGTCATGACTGGATCCGAGATCATGAGTCGGACGCTAAACCGACTGAGCCACCCACATGCCCCTCCTTGAATTTTAAATTCAGCCTCTTATTTTTACCAAAGCTACTAACATACAAAATGATTAGAAAGGGTTTTTCTTAATGATGCTGATTAGTGCATCTAGCACTCAATCTTTTACACACTTTCTATGTTTTAATATCATACTCAAGATAATTGGAATAGAATAATATTTTGATTTTACTGAATTGTGAAACTTTTTTTCCCTCAGTGAAATGAAGCCTTAGAACAAGAAGCACATGCTGTCCAGAAAAGTCATGGTTTTGTATATTCTTTGTGTTTATAAGAAAATGCAAGTCACAAATACAATAATAAAAGTGGCTCTCATTTCCCCGCTATGTGACAAGCACTATTCTATTTGTCTTATGACCTGGTCATGGGCATCTCCATTTTTTCAGCAGAGATACAAGGCTTCAGTGAGTACATGGTGTGCTTGAGTGTCACATGTATATCTGTGGATAGAAAAAGACACTCTACTTCATTGACCTGCCAGAATTATGGAGGAGAGGGTTTGGAAATGATCAGATGTGAATAAATCATTTGATCTTTTGAAGCTCTATGCTCTCCTCTATTAAATGGGATAACAATACCTGCTCAATGATGAGTTTGCAGCCATCATGTAGCGTGTACTAATTGTGCCATTTGAAAAAGGCTAATATGTTTAATGATTATTTTGTAAGATTTAAATGAAAGATAGATAAAGATGAGAAATACACCAATAAAATGTTTTCTTTTTTTAAATATTTATTTATTTTTGAGAGATAGAGGAGGGGGGAGGGACAGAGAGAGAGAGAGAGAGAGAATCCCAAGCAGGCTCTATGCTGCCAGCACAGAGCCTGACAAGGGGCTTGAACCCACAAACTCCCAGTTCATGACCTGAGCCCCAACCAAGAGCCAGAAGCTTAGGCAACTGAGCCACCCAGGTGTCCCCCCAAAATGTTTTCTTCTTGGCCAGGATTTCACTCAGCAGTTTTTTGTTTATTCATTTAACCTAGTATGTATTTCTTTAATGTTTAAAGTTGACCACACTTTTCAGTTCCAGGTGCCATAAATGAAAACAAGAGGCTTTCAAAAAGAATGACAATAATAGATAAGGTCAAGAATATTTTTCAGAATGGCATATAAGAAGGAATTGAAGTTCTTTTTTGCTCCAATTTGACCATTACCATCTAAGAAATCAAATTTTGTTCAGAGAAGGCTGCTAAGCAGTCCTCTGTAGCAATATGTAACTAAGTAGGAGCATGTGAACTTTGAACCAAAAGGTGAGGAAGTTTACTTTAACATTAACTACAACTGTAGATAAAGAGTGAGATAATAGTATTCAGATCTACAAATTGAAATTTTATGAATGAACATATTACTATACTGTTAGATATATTATTATTATTTATATATATTAAAATCAGATTATATGACTTCTCTTTAGCTTACTATTAGGTCTGTTCATTCTTTTTTTTTTTTTTTTTTAGGAGAGAGAGAGAGAGAGAGCGTGAGCAGGGGAGGGTCAGAGAGGGAGGGAGTCACAGACTGAAACAGGCTCCAGACTCTGAGCTGGCAGTCAGCACATAGCCCGACGCGGGGCTCAAACCCACGAAACGCAAGATCATGACATAAGCGAAAGTCGGACGCTTAACTGACTAAGCCACCCAGGCGCCCCAAAGTCTATTCATTCTTTGAATGATTAGATAATAGCTCAGGGAATATTATGGCTGAGTGGGAATACAGCTCTTTTTCATAAATCTTTAATTAATTTAGTTTCCCTAGTGTGAGATATATTTTGGACTTAATTTTCTCATTGTGTATATGGCATTTAAAAGACTGCTTTGGTTAAACTATTGAGCAGAACTTAATAGTTTGATACTTTATTTTAAAGTGATCCTTATAGTTGTATGATGGGGTTAATGTTTCCAGAATCTAACTCATTATTTAGAAAAGGGAAAAAAAAAGTTTATTGGAGGCTACAAAGTACTCACATACGTATACACACCAAAATGCCTATATGTTAAGCCTAGATATTGGAGAGGAAGGAAGGAAGGAAGAAAGAGAGGGAGGGAGGGAGGAAGGAAAGAGAGAAAGAAAAGAAAGAAAGAAAGAAAGAAAGAAAGAAAGAAAGAAAGAAAGAAAGAAAGAAAGAAAGAAAGAAAGAAAAGAGGGTGAGGAATGAAGGAAGGAGGAAGGAAGGAAAAGAAAAGAAAAGAAAAAAGAAAAAAAGAAGAGAAGAAAAGAAAAGGGAAGGGAAGGGAAAGAAGTGTGTGTGTGTGCGTGTGCGTGTGTGTGTGTGTGTGTGTGTGTGTGTGTGTGCCTGAAAGACAGAAACAGACACAGAGACAGAGAAACCTTTAAAAAATGTCATTTGATTTTCTACCAAGTAAGCATATATCACTCCCAAATTTCTATTTCTTTTGGAGGTTAAGTTACATGAAAAGACACATAGAGGACTAAAGGGAGAAAAGAAGTGAAGAAATATTGGAAAATATAACATTCTGTACCTGAATATACAAATATAACAAACTGTACCTGAAAGTTTTTTATTTTTAAAAAAACTTCCCCTAAAATTTTCCTTTCCCCAATCATCTTCATCTCATTAAATATAAATATAAATACAAATACATATTTACTACAATCACCAAGTGTTTCCTATATGCCACCCCTGTTCTAATTGGGTTGCCAACAACTCTATATACTATGTCTAGTATATAGAAGGTATTGAAAGATAACTTATGACTAAATGAATACATAACTAGATGAGAACATAATTCTTATGAAAGATAGCACTTGAAATCATATTTCTAACCTTAGATAAGATCTTGACTCTATAGTTCTTCCATTATTAACTATTGTTCAAAGTCTAAAAATTTGTTTTACATTATACTTTCAACTCTCTCTATACTTCACAACGTTACATCACCAACTAAGAGATGTAGGACACAAAGACAGATCAGAAATAAAATAAGGTTATCATGTTATTCCTGAATTATATTTTTTGAAATATCTAGCTTACATATATACCAATGATGATAATTTAAACCCAGGTAGTGATTTAACAATGATTAATTTATAAGATGAAGTTTGTCATTCCTGTTTTTTTTAAAATAGGGAAATGATTTATTTGAGGGTTTTCTGTGTTTAGCAAAAGAGAAACACCCCACAGAAGTTTGTTGCTAAAATTATGAAGAAATTTGGATGTAGAAATGGTGCAGATCTGGCTTGAGGTTTGGCTGAAGGGAGGATACACAAAGACATTACAAGACAGAGCCTATCAATCATGTCCCACAGCCAAACTCTCAGGATCTGGGGAGGAAGAACTTAAAAAACAAGTTATTGACTTTGACAATCACAACTGTCCACCCAAGACAGGATTGCCCTGATTGACCTCTCTATTAGTCACCCAGCTACCCATTTCCCCCCAAATTTGTACAGAAAAGATATATATTATATATTGGTTTTCTCAAGCCTCCTTTTTAAATCCCATTTTTGCCTCTTTGTTTCTTGAATCCGCCTACCAATTAATAGCTTCTCCTGTGAGAACTAGTATCCATGCAAAACAACTAACAAAATGTTATTCTTTTAAAAAGTATTTTTAAATGTCCTTGAGTATTTAGCAGAACATATTCTTTTACCAGAGACATGTAAGGCAAGAAATAAAGGCAAAATGAATGAATGAATGAATGAATGAATGAATGATTCAAATGAAGATGTAAACCATTTCTGGCCTGTTCCTAATTTTGCTTTCTACAGCACCTCCTGCTACTTCCCATTTATGGCATCAGAGAGCCTTGGCTTTGACTCTTCTATGCCTTCTGCTGCTGATTGGACTAGGAGTCTTAGGAAGCATATGTACGTATCACCTGTGTTTTGACTGAAAGGGAAACCACCTCGAAATACGTGAGTTTTACAAGACAGTATAGTCTTGAATTGAAGTTTAGAATGATGATAGGTGATATACCTGCAAAAAGTATTGATAATCAGGTACTTAAATATGGTAGTCTGTTTCCTTTACTTCTATGAAGAGACTTCCTAGATCTCTAACGTGCATAATACTGGTTCAGCAGAAAGAAGGTCATGGTTGGGTTGAGAGATTAAAATATTTTGTCATTTCTTTTTTTTTAAATCTCAAGTTTACATAACTTTGAAGAAAGAAATGAGAAAAATGAATAAACTACAAAATTTCAAAGAAGAACTTCAGAGAAATCTTTCACTACAACTGATGCAGAACATGAATAGTTCCAAGGTGATCAGGGACCTATCTTTCACTCTGCAAGAAATAGCCACCAAATTATGTCAAGAGCTCTACAAAAGACAACCAGGTAATCTTATATTCCTCTGTAA
Source organism: Hyaena hyaena (assembly GCF_003009895.1). NCBI lineage: Eukaryota > Metazoa > Chordata > Mammalia > Carnivora > Hyaenidae > Hyaena > Hyaena hyaena. The sequence goes on from NW_024082650.1 coordinate 72,133, forward strand.
GCTCTTTATTAGAACAAAACCTTGGAGTCACTGAGAATTATTGCAATAATAGCTAGCAGCCTTTCCCTCGGATGCCATTATTTGGGGAAAGGAATTGAATGTAGGTGACAGAGGACTCACTGTGCAATTAGAAGAAAAGTAAGAAAAGTAATAATAACTGTAGGCCCCCAAATTATCAGAGGATGACAATTAATAAAACGTTAGACAGAATACAGTTTCTCTAATCTGAGATTTACTATTATTTTTGGCACTGAGGTCAATAGAAAATAAGGAGGAGATGACAGGTCACCTCTTTATACCCATTTTAAAGGATAAGAAGAGAAAGTAGGTCACCACTTTATCGGTGACCTTGTTTCTAAGTTTAGGTCAATGTTTGATGCGAGTCGACAGAAAAGAGGTAGTTAGGTCTTGCTGTTGGGAGGAATTAGTCTTTCAGTATTTCTAAAGTTTCTATAGCTATTATATCTAAACCATGTTCTTTGTGCTTTTGAGAACTCTCTCAAATATTTAATGCCAGACAACCAGAAACACCATAGCTAGTGATGGGTTGGTGTAGGTTTATGGGGTTGGTTGTTACCACACAATGTTTTCATGATTAGCTTTTATTGCCATGTAGTAATTTAAAAAAACGACAAAGAGAGAAAAGTAAATTCATTAATCATTATTCAGGACTCCCGAGATAAGAAAATACACTAGAACACCCGGGACATTTAATTTGAAATGTATTGTTCAGATTATGTTCTGGACATATAGCGGTGGTTTACAGGGACCTGGAACACAAGATTCGTTTCCTTCACCTTTCATGTAAAAGCAAGACAGACAAGTAAGTTTGGTATATTCAGCATAAAGGATTGTTGGAATAATGAGAATAATGAAGATTATTAACACAAACCAAATAAAAGTATGTTCTTTCACAGAGCACCAATGTAAACCTTGTCCAAGGACATGGATATGGCATGAAGACAACTGTTACCTAGTAATTAAGAACTATGTATCATGGCAAGAGAGTGCCATGTTCTGCTCTGCTCAAAATGCCAGCCTGTTGATGATTAAGAACAAACGTGTATTGGTAAGATGCCCCGTATCTCTGCATGTGAGGAAGGAAGTCACATTTCCTATCATAGTATAGAGAGGACGGACTGAGGCATGCTGGAGAAAATTTGTACTGATCCATACATGATTCTGGCTTGTTTTAGTCGGGGTATGAGGTGACTGAGACTGAGTGCCTTTATTGCAGGGTAGTATCACTGAGGTTTCATCTCAAACTGTAGCTTAGGACCTTAATATCCACGGAATCTCAGAGGCTGGGCAGATGGGAAGATATGGGGTGCCCAGAATCTTTGGGGCTGTGAACATTTCTCAGAACACAATTTCTGAGAATTTATCTAAAAATTGAAGAGCTGGAAATCACTCTGGAGGGTTACCAATTCCATAAAATGTACACTGGAGAAGATGCTTGTTTCTACCATTTTGTATTTTTTTTTAACTAAGAGAAAAAGCCAACATATACTAGAATAAGGAGATAGGTTCGATAAAATATGTATAAAAAAGTAGGAGTTAAGATGGGATGTCAAAGGTAAGTGCCAAACAAATATATTTTACTGAGTCCCTAGGTTCCAGGAAAAGTGAGTTCTCTAGAAGATTTATGTATGTATTTATGTGTATTTATTTTCTTTTTCTCTAGTATCTAAGTGGTATCTCCATATTTTACTTATTCCTCAGCATTTATGTTCTCTCAGAGAGTATTCGCTTATTATTTAAGGAAAAAATTCATGTTCCCAAAAGTCTCAGCTTCCCTACTGTGAGAATCTTTGTCTGCCTTTATAGCAGTGGGAGAAATGAAACCATAGTCTCTTCCTCATCTCATTCTTCTCAATTGATCCGCTTATAGTTATTTACTAAAAAAAATCTCTGGAATATGAGGGAAAAAACCCTACTTTGTCTACAAAATTCTGGACTGGATCTAAATTCTAGTCTATAACCACTTCTCATCTGAGTTTGCTATGTTTTCCCCTTACTTTTTCTGTTTCTCTTAACTTGCATTTTGGTGATTAACCACCTCCTTTGCCCCTAGACTATTGCTCTATATTTGAATCTTGAACATTGTGAACTTCACGGACCCTAAGTTAAAGTAAGGCGTGGATGGACTGGTAGCTACTTTTCCATGTGAAGCAGTAACTGATATATAAATGTTGGAGGAGGGGCGCCTGAGTGGCTCAGTCGGTTAAGCATTTGACTTCAGCTCAGGTCATGATCTCACTGTTCATGGATTCGAGCCCCGCATCAGGCTCTGTGTGGACAGCTAGTTCAGAGCCTGGAGCCTGCTTCAGATTCTGTGTCTCTCTCTCTCTTTGACCCTCCCCTGCTCATGCTATCTCTCTCTCTCTCTCAAAAATAAATAAAATATTTAAAAAAATAAATGTTGGAGGAAATCTTATAGTAAGAAACACTTTGTTTCATTTTTCTCTGACATCAAAAAGTAGTAGTATAATGTCAAAAAATGTTACCTTAAAACAGTAATTTGTGAGAAATTGTGTTGTGAAGTAATACACAGGAATGGGAGGCAATTATTATTATTTTTTTAACCTCTCTATTTCTTGTAGGAATTTGTAGAATCCAAGAGGTTCCGTAACTACTGGCTGGGATTATCTCCCAGAGAAGATTATGCAGATTACAAAACATTGGATGAGATAATGTCCTCCTCCGACTGGTAAGTCTTTATTCTTATTGAACTTTTATAGTTGGTTTGAGTAAAGGTGTTTCCTCCATCAGAGTTGTAGATTAAAACTAAAACAAGCTTTGGTTGTTAGAGGATATTATGCTAAGCAAAATTAGTCAGTCAGAGAAAGACAAATATCATATGACTTCACTCATATGAGGACTTTAAGATACAAAACAGACGAAAATAAGGGAAGGGAAGCAAAAATAATATAAAAACAGGAAGGGGGACAAAACATAAGAGACTCTTAATATGGAGAACAAACAGAGTTGCTGGAGGGGTTATGAGAGGGCAGATGGGCTAAATAGGAAAGGGACATTAAGGAATCTACTCCTAAAATCATTGTTATGCTATAAGCTAACTAACTTGGATGTAAATTAAACAAACAAACAAACAAACAACTAGCTTTGGTTGAAATTGTGCCATCAGGTTCTTTAATGCACTTAATGATGCAAAAAAGTTGACACAAATGTCCTCTCATTTTCCTGAAAGTCACTAAGGAACTTATTTATAGTATTAAACTAAAAGGAAGTTTCCGTGAGACTTTTATCTAAGAAAATTATAGAAGCCAACAAAATTCACTGTGCTGAAAATTTTACCAAGTGCTGAGATTCAAAGATGAAAGAAAGACTGATTCTTCCCTTCATTGCTTAACTATTGGTTATATGCACAGACTAATGAAACAATTCTATACATAAAAAAGATATCATGTGATAAATCCTTCAGTAAGAATACATAGAATAACCAAAGATAAATTTTAGCTCTGAAATTTCTGCTGTAATTCACATTTAAAATGGCAATTTTGAATGAAAAATTTAGAAATAGACTAGAACATGTCCAGTAATGAGAATAAAATGAACATGGGCATGGTATATTACATATATGGCTTATCTAAAATATTTTGTAATGTAATATATTAAGAAGTGTGCTTATAAATATACCATTATGAATAGATTAATATGTTATATTTGTTCTACCTATAATGAGGGGAGGGGAGACAGACAAGGCACACATAAAAATAATGTCAAAATTCCCATTTGTGTTTTATATCTTAAAATTAAGAAACAGGGGCACCTGGGTGGCTCAGTTGGTTGGGCGGCAGACTTCAGCTCAGGTCATGATCTCACCCTTCCTGGGTTCAAGCCCCACGTCGGGCTCTGTGCTGACAGCTAGCTCAGAGCCTGGAGCCTGTTTCGGATTCTGTGTCTCCCTTTATCTCTGACCTTCCCCTTCTTATGCCGTCTCTCTCTCTCAGAAATAAATAAAAATGTTAAAAATTTTTTTAAAAAATGGGTAACAGACAGGATTAAACTAAAGAAAGAAGCCAGAGCCTCAACCTGCTGGAAACTGCCACAAGCCCACATGTGTATACATATTTGTAGGCTGAGGACACATGAAACGGGTGTGAATACAGGGGTCCAGCCACACTAAGTCCCCAGAGTTTCCTGCACACTCCCCATAGGGGGCCAGAAGCAAATACAAGTATTGATTGATCAGTATTCCTTTTCCTTCAGATAGGAAGAGTACATGTAAGAATATGGGTCAGAAAGACAAAGACAGCTATGTCTTTGGGAGTTTGCAATGACACGACAGAGGGGAAGATACTATGTGTACAAACGGACAACAAAAGGATATGTATTTTAAAGATCTCATTTGACGGCAAGGGACTATTGGTAAAGGTAGTGCATATATCACGGGAGAGTACAGATGAAATCTTGTTTTGAAAAGGAAGAATTTCCATGTGTTTATTTGTTTCTATTGCTAATGGGGAGCTAATCTATGGTAGAATAGAAAACAGTATATATTTCTAATTATTAAGAAATAATACTAAAATATGGGGCACCTGGGTGGCTCAGTCGGTTAACTGACTTCGGTTTGGGTGGGTGGGTTCGAGCCCCGTGTCAGGCTCTGTGCTGACAGCTCAGAGCCTGGAGCCTGCTTCAGATTCTGTGTCTCCCTCTCTCTCTCTGTGCCTCCCCCGTTAGCGCTCTGTATCTGTCTCTCAAAAATGAATAAAAACATTAAAACTTTTTTAAAAGAAATAATACCAAAATAAAAAACCATATAATATATATATATGTATATAGAGTACATTATATATGTATATAATATATAATTATGTATGAATGTAATATATTTCCTTTTGTTTTTTCTTAATAATGTTATTTTGGGATTTGTTTCTGGAAAGGGGTGGTCATCACTGACATCTGTATTATGTCACTTCAAATAGGAAATTTCACTTTTGAAAATTTAATTGATGAACTTATTTGTTATTTATTGATGAGCTTACTTATTAATCATTAATAATGGTTTTTCATAATGGTTATTTCCTTCAAATAGGAAATTTCACTTTTGAAAATTTATTTATTTACTTATTTATTTATTTTATGTTTATTTATTTCTAGNAAAAAAAAAAGGGGGGGGGCTTAGTTATGGAATGAGTGAATCACAAGAATAGGAAGCAGAGGATAAGAAATAGTTGATGCTATTGTAATAGTAATGCTAGCCATGCTTGTGGGTAACAAAAGATAATGTATAAACTTGTCAAATCACTAAGTTGTGTACCTAAAACTCATGTAATATTATGTGTCAATTATAAAAAAATATTATTAATAGTTTATACAAGGATGTCCATTATGACTTCAACTTGCAATTTCTTAATGCATAATGTTGTTCACTATCTCTTATTATGCTTGTTTATTTTTTTAAAATATTTTTATTTATTTCTAGGAGAGAGAGAGAGAGACAGCGTGAGCAGGGGAGGGTCAGAGAGAGAGGGAGACACAGACTCTGAAACGGGCTCCAGGCTCTGAGCTGGCAGTCAGCACAGAGCCCGACGCGGGGCTCGAACCCACGAACTGCGAGATCATGACCCAAGCGAAAGTCGGACGCTTAACCGACTAAGCCACCCAGGCGCCCCTTATTATGCTTGTTTATTACTTGTATAACTTCTTTCATAATGTATCAGTTCTGATTTTTTTATTATTTTATTTTGAGTGTTGGGAGTTCCTTATATAATCTGGAGACCAGATATGTTATATCTATGAATGACATATATTTTGTAAATGAGAAATATTTTTTATCCAGTTTTGGCTTGGATTTCTTTGTTTGTTTTTTTGTCTTCACAGTGTTTTTTCAAAGAGAGAAGTTTTTAATTTTCATCAAGCCCAATTTTGTACTTTTCTTGTTATTTCATGGATCAGGCTTTTGGGGTTATAGCTAGGAAATCTTTGCCAAACCCCAAATCATAAAGATTTTCTCCTTTTGTTCTTAAAGTTTTATAGTTTTAGATTTTACATTCGGGTCTATGACCCATATTTCTGTTGTTTGTTATTTTCTATGGTACAAAATCTGGATAAAAATCCATTGGTTTTCATAATAATATCCAACTTTTGATCTACTATATACTTACTGATTTTCCGTCAAATCAATGTGGCTCATTTCAAAGGAAACATAACAATCTGTTCAATTTAATTACCTACTTAATAGACTATTTTGTTGAAATGGTCTTTATATGTCAGGTATTAGGATGTGGGAGGTAAGCTGGATAATGACTGACACACTAGTGTCATTAAAAGATGGTTTCTAATACAATTTGAAGTTTATGTTTAAAAGTTATTCATTATGTAATAACATTTATATCAATTCCATATTAATTATTTAAACTGTCATTTCAATACATAGAGCTTCCTATATATAGAAATAAAACAAATGTAAATTTTATAATCTATGTCCATAATTCACTGCAGGAAGTACAATATGTGAATCTGTGGGTTTTAAATTGAAGGCAGTGTCCATAGTTAAGACATAAGTTGGGATTGGGCCAGAATGGAGGGAATCTTGGTTAACAGCCATAAATACATCCTACATGGATAGCCATGGATAACACAGTTATTACGATTTTCATCTTTCAAAGTAATGTATGTACACATTTAAACAAAATAGTTCAGAAAAGCCAATCAGCTGATAAAAACACCTCTCCTCAAAGGGTGTTTTGCTCCTTAAAGGTAATTTTTTAAAATTATTTTTATTTCTTATGATGATTATCTTTATAGTTCTAAATAATATGTTTGTACTACTAAATATAGATATATCAGCTTTAGGAATTATCTTTTGACTTCCTGTTTTGATATATGATTTAAGACTAAGTCTCACTTCCTTTCCCTCACCCCTTAATATAAACCTTTGCTTCTTATTTAAACAACCACAGAGTGTATCTCTAAATTCTCCATAGCATAGGAGGTAGAGATTGGTATTAAGGTTCCTCCTTCCACTTCTCTTGCTTTCCACCTTTCTCTTCTCATTTTGGTCTTCCTTAATCTCTGTCATTTGATCCTTAACTTTTGCACTGCTAATATTGAAGTCTGCATACATTTGGTAGCCATAATTATTTCATGTTTTTACCACTGGTTGGTTTTAAGAGCGAATTTTTTTTTAATGTTCTATTTATTTCTAGGAGAGAGAGAGACAGCGTGAGCAGGGGAGGGTCAGAGAGAGAGGGAGTCACAGACTGAAACAGGCTCCAGGCTCCGAGCTGGCAGTCAGCACAGAGCCCGACACGGGGCTCAAACCCACGAACCGTGAGATCATGACCTAAGCAAAAGTCGGACGCTTAACCAACTAAGCCACCCAGGCACCCCTCACTTTTGAAAATTTAATTGATGAACTTATTTATTTGTTATTAATTGATGAGCTTACTTATTAATCATTAATAATGGTTATTGATGATCATTATTTGTTGACCCAACTATAGATACTACATTTTTCCCAAAAGATAATATTTTCTAAGTTTGTCTCTGATGCACAGTCCTTGCTCAGTAATCTTGTATTAAGGGCTGCTAATTATTCAGAACTTCAGAATAAAATCTCTGAAAAATGGCTTGAGGGAGACATCACTTGGAAATGATGTTGAACTGAGGGTGTCATATATTGGGTTAATTCCCGATTAGAGTGATTACGAAAAATACTGGAAGAGACACAGTCAAAGATTTACTACTGAGTCCAGACTGGAGAATATAATAGAATTGTATTACTGTAAATCATATTAAGTATTGGAGCAGAAAGATGGTACATCTGGAAGTAAAAGACAGTAAATATTCCAGATGTAAAAAAGTGGAAAAGGCAGACTGAAATAAGACAGCATTAGACGCTGTATATTTGTTGATAAAATGAGTAACTGGAACACTCTTCATACTTTAAATAATAATTAAAATTTATTTTAGACAACGCACTCCTGGGAGCAATGATGTGTTGGAAAAGTAATTTTGTTTTCTGTGAATGTGTTTCAAATGTTAGACTTGCTAAGCCCAATTCTTTATTTCTCTTTTAGGTTTATACGAAATGCAGATGATGTAGGTGATAGGATGGCTTGTGGATATTTAGACACACCATATGTTTATTATGCATCCTGCACTAACATAAAGAATACTATATGTGAGAAGCTGGCTAACCCAGTGAAGATTGAGAACACACTAATGAGTGAAATACCAGATAGAAAATATAATTAGTGCAAGTAGGTTGCTATGATTCTGCGATCTAGGCAACTGTATGGAGCATACATCTTGGGGACCACACAAATGGAATAGAGATGCTAGGAGGTTAAATCTTTGCCTCTCTCCTAACCATGTACATTTTTCAACCTTCTTTCTCCTCATGTACTATGTAAAAGGAGCCTACAGTAATGCCTTATCGTTTAGATTCAGGCCAGATACTGTTGGGCAGAAATTCAGTGTGTTGGATGAACCTACAGAAAACTGAAGCTCACGTTTCCTGCTTTTCCAGAAATAAACAAGGCAAATACCCACCTTATAGAACGTCAGGGAAAATGAAATCTAGAAATTAATTGTATAGATAGGATAATACATCACGACCAACTGGGATTCATTCTGGTAATACCGTGGTAGGGACTCCTCCCTAAGGAGAGAGAAAAAAAGGGAGAGAAAACTTCAAGGTTACTGGGCTATGTGCCTACATGACAACATCCCTCATGACCTTGGAACCTGAGACTACTTCATCAGACTACGAGTTTGTGTGTTACCATATATGGGAGACAAAGATATAGAAAATGTATAAAAAACTATGCCACATGAGTTTGGTGCTCAGTCCTTCTGGTACAAACCCAAATGAGTGGTGCTGGCACGAATAAAGTTGCTTCGTGGAAGTTAAAAAGCCTCGGTGTCATGACTCTCTGTGCGAGAATCCTCCTAAAATACAGGTGGATTTACATTGTAGAAAAGAAAATAAGAAACAGAAAGAAAAAGAAAAAATATATTATTATTTTAATAGATGTAGAAGAGCATTTGAGAAAATTTAATACCCAATCTCTTAGGAAACTAGAAGCAGAAGATTTCCCTAATCTGGTAAAGAATGGTAACATCAAAAGAAAGAAAAGAAAAACAAACCGAACAAAAAACTAACAACAACCAACTGTAAACCTAACATCATGCTTGTGGCAAAAAAAAAAAAAAAAAAAAGTGAATGTTTTGCTTTTGAGCTCTGGAAAAAGACCACAATTGGTTTTTATCAATTATTTTATTCAATAACCTCTACTGTCTATTAGAGGCCCTCGCAGTAAACTAAGGCAAGATAAATATAAATATATAAAAATTGAGAAAGGAAGAAATAAAACATTTTTATTTGTAGCGAATATACTGTGTATATGTGTGTGTAAAACTGATATCACTTATAAGTTACCCAATAACCCCCAGCTCACTAATAGTTTACAAACTATTAGGATACATAAATTATCAGAGTTGTTGGATAACGGCTCAAAATATAATCTCATTGTGTAACATCAATCATATTTCTGTAGGTTAGCAGTAAACAATGGGAAAAATATTTAAAAGCTAAAACCATTTATAACAGCATCCAAAAATAAAATAGTAATGAATGTAATCAAATGTGAAAAACTTTCTGCCCAATCCTGGTTCCTTTCCCTCTCTTGCACTGAGGTTAGTCTGTAATAAATCCCCAGGTCACTATTCTTGATTTCAGAATCTGCTTCCTGAGAAACCAAGTGTGCACGTGTTGCTGACAAAATAAAAGAAAACCTTAATAGTGAAGAGGTAACCATGTACTTGGATTGGAACACTCTATATATTCTTGGGATGGAAAGTCTCCCAAATTTACCTATAGTGTCAATACAATCCCTAAATGTTTCATATATATATATATATATATATATATATGAATATAATATATATATTTTTTAGAATGTGACGTGCTAATTCTAAAACTAACACAAAATGCATAAGATTTAGAATAGCTAAGACAACATTGGAAGGAAGAATGTTTGGAGAAATTACAGCATCAAATACCAATACTTATTTTAATGCCATGGTAGTAAAACAGAATGATTTAACCAGGATAGATATACATCCACAGTACCAGAAGAAGAATCCAAAAGAAAAAAAAAAAAGGCTTATGTGCATACAATTGACTTACTTATATATAAAAATAGTTGTCCCTTCCTTAGAGATAGAAAATGGTTGTCCTTTCACTAAATGGAGCTGAACCAATTGAATATCACTGGGGAAATAAATGAAATTTCCTATATACGCTATATCATACATAAATATTAATTCAAAATGGATCATAGAACTAAATCTGAAAGTTCAAAATACAAAGCTTCTAGTTAAAACATAAGTGAATATCTTTATGGCTTTACAACAGTCAAAAGACTTCTCAAACAGGATGAAATTTTTTTTAAATTTATTTCTAGGAGAGAAAGAGCGTGAGCAGGGGAGGGTCAGAGAGAGAGGGAGTCACAGACTGAAAAAGGCTCCAGGCTCTGAGCTGGCAGTCAGCACAGAGCCCGACGCGGGGCTCGAACCCACGAACCGCGAGATCATGACCAAAGCGAAAGTCGGACGCTTAACCGACTAAGCTACCCAGGCGCCCCTCAAACAGGATGAAATTAACACTAACAATAAAAAGAAAGAAACACTAGACTTCAATAAAAAATAAAAATAATGCTAAAAAAGTGAAGGCGTAATTTACCCTTGCAAAGACATATGCTGGGTTGAATTAATACATGTCCAAATTTATACAGGATTTATAGTCAGGATAGAATATCAAATCAGTAATTTACAAAAAGCACCTCTAATTAAAAAGTGGACTTGGTTGCCGAGTTGGCTCAGTCTGTTAAACATCTGACTTCTGTTCAGATCATGATCTCAACAGCTCATGAGCTCAAGCCCCTACATCAGGCTTTGTGCTGACAGCTCAGAGCCTGGAGCCTGCTTCATATTCTGTGTCTCCCTCCCTCTCTACCCCTTCCTTACTCACATTCTGTCTCTCTTTGTCTCTCTCTCAAAAATAAATAAACATTAAAAATATTTTTAATGGGCAGAAATGGGGCACCTGGGTGGCTCAGTAGGTTAAACATCTGACTCTGGATTTATGCTCAGGTCCTGATCTCATGTTTCATGGGATTGAGCCCCAGTTGGGATCTGCACTGACAGTATGGAACTTGCTTGGGATTCATTCTCTCCCTGTCTCTCTGCCTCTCCCCTGCTCATGCTCTCTCTGTCTATAAAAATAAATAAACATTTTTTTTAAATGGGCAGAAAGACTTCAACAGTCACTTCCTGAAAGTGACTGAAAGAAGACATTCACATGGTCATGAAAACATAGGGGAAAAAAGGTGCTCAACATCATTATTCATCAGAAAAAAAAATTGAAAATAAAAAATACAATGAGGTATGCCTACCAAAATGGCTGACATTGAAGGCTCAACACTAAATATCAACAAAATGTACAATATGCTGGTTGTTCTGTGGTCAAATTAGCATCAAAATTCCCGTCTGGGAAATGCATTTCCAAGAATCCCTTTCCCTGTTTAGGTCATTGTCAGAGCTGGCCAATGAGAGGAACTCAAGGGATAACTGGAAGATAAAACTGAGGCAGAGATCGTTAATCTCAAAAAAATGTTGAAGTCAAACAGAATGGCAGGTGGGTGCTGAAGTGTCCGGTAAGCCCCAGATCATCATCTATCTCCTCCTTCTCCACACCCAATCACTTCATCTGTCTCAATTTTCACTCTGCCAACCCATAGTACCTCAAGGTCTATTAATAGGTATGTGGCTTAAGTCCCACAAAGCAGCTTCTGGAGACACAGTGATTCCTGAGAGACAGTGGCCTTTGTGGAGAAACCATTTTCCATAGAGACAATTACTTCCTCAAAGGTAGCATCTCCTCAATAGGCAGTGGCTTCCACAAAGAAGTAGCTTCCATAGACTTCTAAAATTTCCATTTTATAGTCCCAATCTGGAAACCAGATGGACTTGACCACTTGGACTTTTATCCCTTCCAGTGTGTGGTAGACTGAAAAATAGCAAACCCAGGAGACTAGGACCTAATCCCTAGAACCTGCAAATGTTAGTTTGTAGGAGGGGGGAAAAAAGGATCGATGGAGATGTGATTCAGATAAAGATCTTGGCACGTGGTGATTATCCTGGATTATGTAGGTAGGCCCTAAATCTAATCACATCATTTGAGAGCTTCCATCAGTTGAGATTATATTATTCCCAACTCTCTGCTTCTTCCTTTTGTGAATATTATACATCCCCTCCTTTGCTGTGTTTACTTAGGAGGAGTACATTTTTTCAGTTCATTGTGATTTGGCCAAAGAACTGTGAACAGATGTAGTATATGCCACTTCAATCAGAAATTGTATATGGTCTTGCATATTTTGCTTCACTTTATTGCTTATACCTTTGCCATGTAGAAGTGACAATATCTTTGAATGACACATCGACAAGTATGGACATAATAAATATACACAGGATATTCTATCCCAAAATAACAGAATACCTATTCTCAAGTGCACATGGAACATTCTCCAAAATAGATCACATGTTAGGCCATAAAACACACCTCAATATATTTAAGAAGACTGAAATCACACCATGCATCTTGTTTGACAACAACAGTATGAAACTAGAAATAAATCACAAGAACAAAACTAGAAAAAAACCCACAAACACATGGAAACTAAACTGTTATTAAACAGCCAATGGGTCAATGAAGCAATCAAAGAAGAAAAAAAATATATGGAGACAAGTGAAAATGAAAACACAATGGTCCAAAATTTCTGGAACATGATGAAAGCAGTTCTAAGAAAGAAGTATATACAGGTACATCTCAGGAAACAAGAAAAAAATCAAATATACAATCTAACTTTACTCCTAAAAGAACCATCAGAAGAACAAATAAAGCCCCAGGTGAGTAGAAGGAAGAAAATAATAAAGATCAGAGCAGAAATAAATAATGTAGAAACTAAAAAATAAATCAATGAAACCATGAGCTGGTTCTTTGAAAAGATAAACTGTCACAGGCTTTGAGTCTGGATTTCTCTCTTGTCCAACAAGAGAGCAGACACAGAAATGAAAATGAGAGAGGCTAATGTCTGTGGGGAGGCAAGAGCCCTGAACAAGTGTCCTTTCTCCATGTTTTTTATAATCTTGAAAGCTTACAGATGTGTTGAACTTGCAGAAGAAAACAATTAGATAGTAACCATTAACTTATTTGTGTAAGAAGCAAAGAGTTTGGGGGGCAAGTGGCATATAAAGTTGTGATCAAAGCAATTTACAACTGCACCAAAAAGAATAAAATGATATACCGGCACCAGATGGAAAGTGTTTTTCTGTAGGTGATACAACTAACTGGCTGTTAACGTCTAAAGTTTAAGATTGATGGAGCATGAAGCTTTAAGGATAACAAGTTACTCTTCTCGCTAGCTAACCTTGGGCAGTTTCCCCTATGGTGGCTTTTGGCCCTAAGCCTTGGTAACCCATTAGTTAAGAGAATTCTTAAACTTATTTCCCACAATAAACAAAATTTACAAACCCTTAGTCAGACTCATCAGGATAAAAAGAGAAAGGACCCAAATTAAAAAAATCAGAAACAAGAGAGAAGTAACAACTGACACCACAGAAATACAAAGGATTATAAGAAATACTATGAAAAATTATATGCAAAGTGAACAATCTAGAAAAAAGGGATACATTCTTTAAAAACATAACATCTTCTAAAATTGAATGGGAAAGAAATAGAAAATCTGAACAGACTGGTTACAAATAACAAAATAGAATTGGTAATAAAAAACTACCAAAAAATAAAAGTTCAGGGCCAGATTGGATCCACAAATGAATTCTACCAGACATTTAAAGAAGAATTAGCACCTATTCTCCTCAAGCTATTCCAAAAAATAGAAGCAGAAGGAAAGCTTCCAAATATATTCTACAAGGCTAGCATTATTCTGATACCAAAACCAGACAGACACTGGAAAACAAACAACAACAAAACACCAGAGGCCAATATCCCTGGTAAGCATAGATGCAAAAATCCTCAACAAAATATTAACAAACCACTTACAATAGTCCATGAAAAAGATTATTCACCATAATCAGATGAGATTTATTCCCAAGATTCAGGGATGGTTCAACATGCGCAAATCAATCAATATCATACATGGCATCAATAAAACAAAGGCTAAAAATCATATGATCATATCAATAAATGTGGAAAAAATAATTTGACAAGATTCAACATCTATTCATGATAAAAACTCTCAACAATCTAGATTTAAAGGAAACATGCCTCAACATAATAAAGGCCATATATGAAAAACCCAGAGCTAACATCATCCTCAATGGCTGAAAACTGAGAGCTTTCTCTCTAAGCCTAGGAACAAAGATGTACAATCTTAACGCCTTTATTCAACATAATACTGATATCCTAGCCTCAGCAATCAGGCAAGAAAAAGAAATAAGAAGCATCCATATTGGTTAAGAAGTTTAACTATCATTATTTGTAGATGACATGATACTATACATAGAAAATCCTAAAAATTCCACCAAAAAAAACTACTAGAACTAATAAATAAATTTGGTAAAGTGGTAGGATACAAAGCTGATATCCTGAAATTGGTAGCATCCCTATACATTAACAACAAAGTCCCAGAAAGAGAAATTAAAAACACATAAGACCTCCATTTACAATTGCACCAAAAAGAATAAAATATGTAGGAATAAACTTAAATAAAGAGGGGAAAGACCTGTACTCTGAAAACTTTAAAACACTGATGAAAAAAATTGAAGATGATACAAACAAATGGAAAAATATTTCATGCTCACGGATTTGAAGAATTGATATTATCAAAATGTCCATACTATCCAAGAAATCCACAGGTCTAATGAAATCCCTATCAAAATATCAACAGCATTTTTTCCCCACAAAACTAGAACAAATACTTATAAAATTTGTATTGAACTACAAAAGACCTCAAATAGCCAAAACAACCCTGAGAAAGAAGAACAAAGTTGGAGGTATCACTATTTTGGATTTCAAGATATACTTTAAAGCTGTAGTGATCAAAAAAGTATGGCACTGGTTCAAAAAATAGACACACAAAAATAGACACAGATCAAGAGAACAAAATAGAGACCCCATAAATAAACCCACATTTATATGGTCAATTAGTCTATGACAACGGAGGCAAGAATATACAATTAGGAAAAGACAGCCTTTTCAATAAATGGTGCTGAGAAAACTAGACAGCTACAAGTAAAAGAATTAAACTGGATGACTTTCTAACACCATACACAAAAATAAACTAAGAATGTATTAAAGAAAGGCCTAAATGTGAGACATGAAACTTTAAATTCTAGAAGAGAAATTGATAGTAATTTCTCTGACTTCGACTGTAAAAACATTTTTCTAGATATGTATCCTAAGGAAAACAAAAGCAAAAATAAACTACTGGGACTACATAAAAACAAAAGCCAAAACTAAAACAAAAAACAAAAATCTTTTGCACAGTAAAAGAAGCCATCAAGAAAAGAAAAAGACAACTTACTGAATGAGAGAAGATATTTGCAAGTGATATATCAGATACAGAGTTAATATCCAAAAAATATAAAGAATTTATACACTGCAATATCAAAAACATTCTGATTTAAAAATGGGCAGTGGATTTGAATAGAGATTTTTCCAAAGATATGCAGACAGCCAAAAGACACATGAAAAGACTCTCAACATCACCAGTCATCAGGGAAATGAAAATCAAAGCACAATGAGATATCAACTCACACCTACAAAAATCAAGAAGACAAGAAAAGTGTTGAAGAGGTATAGAAAGGGCAACTCTCTTACACTGTTGGCGGGAATGCAAACTGGGGCAGGCACTGTTGAAAACAGTATGGAGAGTCCTCAAAAATTTAAAATAGAAGGAGCATATGATCCAATAATTCCACTATTAGGTATTTACCCAGGGAAATGAAAATACTGAGTTGAAAAGACAAATACACTCCTATGTTTATTGCAACACTATTTTCAGTAGTCCAGACGTGGAAGCAACCTAAGAGTCCATCAATAGACACTTAGATAATAGACACAATTGGCATAGAAAATGTGTATGTGCATATGTGTGTGTGATCGAATATTACACAAACCTAAAAAAGGATGAAGTTGTGCCATTTGAAAAAGTAATGCATCTAGAAGGTATTATGCTAAGTGAAATAAGTCAGACAGAGAAAGACATCATATGATTCCCACTTACAAATGGAATCTAAAAATATGAGTAAACAAAAAGTAGAATCAGAACTATAAATACAGAACAAACTGATGGTTGCCAGATGGGAGGAAGGTAAGAGGTTGGGCAAAATGAGAGGAGAAGAGGAAAAATGAAAAAAAAAAAGGGGGGGG